>NW_027635895.1:39643-63108 GCF_903797595.1 Erithacus rubecula
CATGGTTACCACGGCAAGCAGATCTGAGCCTGGAGTGCTATGGCCAGGCTTACCTTGAACACCTACTGCAACGGTGACTGCACCAGTGCCCCCTGGGGCACACCATTCCCATATCTCATGCCCCTTTCTGGGCAGCAGTTCTTCCTAATGTCCAGTGTACACCTCTCTTGGCACAGCTTCAAACCCTTTCTTGTCCTTGCCCATCTCTGAGACGGCTGGCACTGCCTTGGTCACTCTCCTGTATGTGGACAAGAGGCTGTGCCAACGAGTGCCACTCCTTGTTTGCTTGTGGCTGCTGTGGAAAGGAACATTCATGTATATTGCCATTTCTTAGAGGTTTTACCCCAGATTTTCAGTCACAGCTGTTCTAGTGAAAACAAGTCTCTTTTCATGAGTATTTGAAGGGTAATAGAACACAATGGAATTCCATTGAATTAGGGAAATTCTGCTGATTTCGTTATCCTGAGGTTTTGAGATGAGTTGCAAATCCCAAAAAGTTTCTCTTTGGGGAAATAGTCATTCCACAGTTTAGATTGTGTGGATATTGATTACTCAAAGTTGAGAACCTAATGCAGCTTTCGGCACAAGAAATTTTAAGCATCCTCTAATTGTTTTTGAAACAAAAAACTTTTAAACCTGTTCTGTGGACAGAAATTGCTTCTGTGTTATTTCTCATAATCTATTAAGAATCTCATGCCACGAAAAAGTCCATAGTGCTGTGTGATTTCCTTGGTACTGTTCTTTGGAATGGCTTTCCCTGCATTTTCTGTAGCTGCCCACAGAAAGGTCCTAGATATGTGAGCAGTTCTGAAAGGAAAACTGGGTCTTTGCCTCCTGTTTAGAATCTGTGGTGAGCTGTGAGTCAGAGCTGATTTTACATGATGTTGAAAACATAATTTAACCTTTTTGCAGAAGGATACATTGATAAAATCAAAGCATAGCATGGCTGACACTAGTAAATGAATTAAAATGCTTATCTGGAATGTGTTTATTTGATTGTTATCCTAATATTGTGGTAATAATTATGGTATCTGAGTACTAACCAAGCTAACATCTAATTTGTAGTTGATTTTCTGTCCCTAATGTAGTGAACAGAATTTTAAGAATTATGTTTTCTCTCATAACTGAGGAATGTGTTCACAGGCTGAATCTTAATATCACTTTCTTTTTGCAGAAGAGCAGTTTCATCTGAAGATGATTTTCCTTGCCCTCACTTTAATTTTTACTTTCTGTATTGTTTTCTGGCAGGTTGACCTTTTCAGATTGTGTGCTGAGAAATGCTGCTACTAAGGAGAGCTGGTGTCAAAACAGAGGTTTTTTCCTAGCTTTTATTTAAAATACTGAAAGACGAAAGGTTTCTAATTAAATTACAGAACTGCATAGCACTAGGAACTGTAGTTCTTCCCTGCTTGTATTTAGAAAAACAGGCTAATGCCAACTGAATTCCTAAAACATATACAGAGATCACAAGCAGCCACCACAAGTGGTATTCGATTCTGGGAAACAGTTTTTGATAGAAATCATTTTTGTTTTAATAATACAAGCTTATTGTATTCTAAAGTTGGGGAAATTAGGTATGTTCTGGACTATCTGCATTTTTATTAGTTTCCTGTCTTTTTATCATTTCTTCAAGTACTAGTTTTATACACTTGCTAGCTCATTATTTATGATTTAAAATGGTGTCTCTTAGGCATGTAACTTGATAGTATTGTGAACCATGAAAATAATGTTTTTTGGTCTGTCTTCATTTGATTAAGTGATTCCTGTGAAAGGACTGGGGGGTTTTATGGTTTGAGATGTAAAAGAAGTAGTTCAGCAGCCTTGGCAAGTAAGTGTGCCAGTTTACAAGATGAATATGCAGAAACACCTGTGGTTCAGCTGGAATATACAGTATTCTAGTTTGCTGCTGCTGGGGTGTTTTGTTTTGTTGGTCTGTGAATCCATATTCTATACAGTATCATTTGTCAGAACTCCATTTCACTTTTACAGTCCCTCTGTTTTCCCACTTCTGAATGATGGTTTTCTCCATGCCTTTTATTTGGGGAATTCTTGGTGATAAAAACAATACATGGTCCATAATGTTTTGTGTTGTCAAATGGTTTTGCTCTTCCACACATTTTTCTCATTAGCCTCCTTCAGTCTCCTTCTATCAGTTTTATTTCCCTGTACTACACTCAAATTTCAAAGTTTGTATTTTTATGCTAAATGCTTCTGCTGCATAATTGTCTTAAAAAAGAGTGTGTATGAATCAAACAGATTAATATTCTTCCTAGTCTTTCACAGTCTAAATTTATTTTGGAAAATGATTAAGAAAGATTTTCTCACTCTATTTCTGTCCTTGGATATAATTCCCCAGGCTATATTGAATCTTTTCTGCATAGAGGAGGGCAAAGTTTCAGTTGTTGCTGCAAAGTCTCCTAAAGCATCTCTACAGCTACTGCATAATTCCTTGTGACCTGGTCCATGTTTAAAGGTTATAAAGAGCATTTCTGTAAGAGCTGAGAAAGCACCGTAGACATTTTAGCTTTAAATAATTAAAGCAAAGCCAAGTGTGCATCTCTGTTCTGTAGCTTTCCCTCTGCCTCCGTTTTATTCCAAGTTCTGCACAGAATAGAACCATGTGAGTCTTGGTGTGAGGCCACTGAAGCAGAGTTTTCTCTCTGGTTTCACTTGCCCAACTGTCCCTTGTCATTCACAGGATCCTGTAAGCACATGAAATCAGTCTTTTCATTTATATTGCCTCTTAGTTGTATTTCTGGCCTATGACTGTAGTGTGTTGTAGATGTTCAAGATAAAAGTTCATTTCAGGTGATAAAATACTTTTAAATTTTCATAAGTCTTCATGTAAAAAAGAGATCCTGAGCTGATCAACTTGTACAATTTTATGATTCACCTTAGTCGCCAAAGCTTAGAGAATATATTCTAAAAATGCCATGTTATCAGTGGATTGTCAAGTCATTTCTGATTTAGCCCTTGGCTCTAACCAGACTGTCCTTCTTTCTGTGAGAGTAATAAAAAGATAAGCCTTGAGAGATATGTAGGGGGAAGAAAGAGCTCATTTGCATTCAGATGAGCTATTCTTCCAGCCTCTCTCTCTACTTATCTTATAAAAATTATCATAGATTTGATCAAAAGCAGAGAAAAGACACATAAATCCAAAGGCAGGTTAACAGCAGAGTTTCTCATAATAATAACTCCAGTAGAAAACTGATGCATAGAAACCCATCTTTCCACTCACTGAAACCTGTGTACAGTGTATCATGTTATTGATCAGGAGTGTTAGATCTGACACTGTAATGTCAAATAACTCACAATGAGCTGAAACACAGAATTTCATCTTAATTAGGGTTCTCTTAAAGTGCTGATAGGATCCCCTAGTTTTGATGACATTAATAAATTTATTTTTGGCCACCATTGCATATGGCATGCAAAATATTTTATTGCTAGAAACTATATTCAAGGGATGGAGGGATGTGTTCACAACACACAGGTTCTGTCTCCTGGCTGGATGCTCAGCATCTGTAAGTGCAGAATCCTTCCTGGTACCATATATCCTTGCCTTGTCCCTGGCAACACCACTAAAATATTTTCCTTTCATAGTAAAGTGAGTGAGATTTTACTCGGGTGGAATTTTGCAGTATTGGGGAATGAAGGTTTTTTATGCACCTTCTGAGTGAGCCTTTGATAAGGGCTTCTGTATTACACAGAGGCTACACATATTTGGGTCTGAAGGCTGGTGCAGTTCTAATCACTTTAAAACTGGACTACTTGGAATTGTATGGAAGGCAGCCATTCTCCCTGCTACTGACTTTATAAAATAGTTTATTCAGGTTTTAGAAAATTAACTCTTGGAGATAGTCAAGAAAGTGTATCATGATGATCACCTGCATGGACAAGAAGACCATCAGTTTCCTCATGCCATCAAACTTTAGATATCAATATGCAGGCCTGCAGTTATAATTTTGTGCACAATAATCTAGAGACAATCCTTTATTCTCTAAAAAAGTTAATACTCTAAAGTTAGGAGCAAGTCAAAGTTGGAGGAGTTGGGTTTCTTAAGCACCCTCGTTTACAGCAGGATTTGAGAGTTTTTTCTCTTATAACAGTAAGGATTAAAACTTGTGGCTAATCCTGACCTACCAAATACAAATGAGTGTCTACAGTGCTGCCCTTCCAGCAGCCACATGACATCAAAGTGCATTGTTCTAATTTCTGTGGAAGCAATGGCTTGCAAATACCACAAGGTAGAATGGCAGAACCCTGGATATATGCTGTTAGCCCACAGTCTAAAAATACCAAAGCCAGATGATAAGTCAATTTATGTAATTAAAAATCAGTTCCTCACACTATCTGTGCTACTCTGTTCTGTATCAGCTTGGTGACCAGGTAGATGAAGCTGTCAGGGAAAAAAAAAAACCACTTAAATTTGAAGCAAAGTAGTTGCTCCATTGTAAAGTGTGAAGATAAACCTGTGAAGGTATCAAATAAATCTTTCTTTGGCTTCCAGTAATAATTTAAAATGGATAACAAATAAATGCTGCATAATCTGCTTTTAATGTATTTACTTTGGAACGTGTACATATCACTGTATTACATAATTGCAATATTTTCACACATGCAATTTCACCCTCAAATGGCCACAGGAAATGTGACAGCTTTTATTTTCTGTTGCTTCTGTTTATTAATGCTTCAAGGTGTTTCTCTGTATTTGTACACAGCTATAGAAACAGAATGCTCTTTTTTAAAAAATAGGAGTAAAAATCCCAGGGATCTGCTCTTTGCAGCAGACACAGGAAACATTTGATCCTAATCGTTTTTGCAAAGCATCCTAATTGGGAGCAGATATCAATAATGCAAACTTCAGAGGGTGTGTGGCTGCTTAGTACCTTAGGCTGGCTACAGGAAGGGCAGTGCTACAAAGAGGAAAATCAAGACTTTTGAACAACTAAGCATGAGCCATCCAGAAAGTCAGGGTCCATATTGCTGATCTCTATCAGGGAAGGCAAGAATCAGGCCCATCTGCTAACAGAAATGCAATTTCCAGCTTTAGGAGCCAAAGGATATGCAAATAAATGGCTTATATGCACTGGAAAGTGTTGAACATTAAGTTTCTGTTTCATACAGTTGTTTGAAGGCAATGCAGGACTCCAGAGCTTAGCGTTTGAATTGCAACTTTAATTTCCCTATTTGCTGTTACTTAGACTGCTCTGAAGTAGTAATGAGAATAAAAAATGAAAGAAAATGTTATTTGACAGGGACTGTGGTAGGGCTTTCTTCACAGGCTTGAAATAGTTTGAATTCATTAAAATCTCCAGGTGAGGGGAAGATTGTATCCATTCCTCTCTTTTGAAACCAGATTTTCAAAGAAGGATCTAAAATTGCATTTGAGGATTGTGGTGGGGGTTTTTTCCATTCCTTCATGTGCAATCTAAGAACTCCAATTTTACAGGGCGATTTAACATATGATCCATAAAAATCAGTCCTTTTGCTTTGTATTTTGGGAACTCCTTAATCTTGGGAAATTTGTAATCTTCTCAGGGCATTGAAGGTCAATCAAATGCTGCAGGTTTCTTTCTTCCTTTAATATGGTTTATGTATTGGGGTTTGTCTCGTAGCCAGAGATATTTTTTATTGGCAGCCTAGCAGTTCTACTGTGGAGCTCTGTGCAGGTAAATTGACTTGAGAAGAATGGGCAAATTAGCTCCTGGGAAGATGTGCCCTGCCTGGCCCCAGTGCCTCAGCACACTTGAGGTCAGGTTGGCTGTCCCTGACTATCTAATAATGATGCATAATAATATAGTTAAGTATTCATTGTAATTGGTGATATTTAAGGTTTTTCAAGTTAAGTCTGTTTCATCACTGTGTTTTAATAGTGAATTTTCATTTGTTTGGTCAAACTCAAAAGCAGCCTTAATTTTAAAGTTGAGTTCTTTGTGGCTGATACTATGAAGAATGTGGTGTTTATACTCACATCATACTGGCAGTAGAGTAGAGCAACTCATAACTGATTTGGCAATAAAGACTTAGATTTTCTTCACTAAACTTGCACTAGCAAGATTCATAAGCTGGTGATAGCTATCTCTACAGTGGAAAATATTTATTGACTTTATTGACAATTTAATTTACTTTGTCAAGCTTTGTTGTTTAGTTTCTATTGATCCTGAGACACTTGGGGCTACTTTTGTTTCCTAAGGGATTAAACTTGCACGTTCTTAGAATCAGATTTTGGGAAGATGGGTGCAGAAGACTTTGTAATTCAATTCTGAAAAGCATAATAATAATGAATATTTTAGATAGAAATGATAGTATTTAGCATAATATGTGAAATGCTGTTATGTGCAATTTTTAAAAAAGTCCTGGATAAATTAAATGAGGCTTTTGGAGAAAGCATAAGCTGGATTTTATATTGAGTTTGATAACCTCTGAATCTGCTCTCCTTTCTCTTTCTGCTGGAACTTGTAACAAAGTTATTATGTCCAAGTATAATTTTGTAATAATTGTATTTCAACTTGAGCCTTTCTCACTTGGTGTTGATGTATTTTAGGGAGGGAGGGGAATGGGGAAAAAATGCCAACTTTCATGGATACAATTTAAAATTAACATTGATGATTTGACCCTTCCCAGGATTCCACTGAGCATTGGATCACATTGAAACTGAGGTCATGACTCACAACTCAGGTAGAAAAACTGCATTTCATTCTCTCTATTAGTTTTCTAATAGTTGCCCACAACAAAGTTAAGAAAAGAGAAATGGTTTTCAAATTTCCTGTGCTATTTTTAGTTTACTCCTCTTTCTGGAGATGTCTTAGCAACTGTAGGACATCTGAAAAACTTTGAGCTATATCTTTATTTTTGAGACTCTGTTGAACATTGCTTCTGTTATAATGTTTTTGTGTTAGTACTTTGAACTTACCCAAGTAATGTTGGTAGCAGCAGTGGCTATGATGAAGTTATGCTTTCCTAATTAATGATACTTTCTTAATGAAACAAAGAATATATTTCCCCATGTATTTAATAACCTAATAAGACTGAATGAAGGCAATACCAAGCAGGTTTAAAGCAAAACACTGGTTTCAGTAAGCACAAGTAAATAAACATTCATCTACCTTTAATTACGTAATGCATATTCAAATTCAGATTGATGAATGTTGAACCAAAAGCAGAATAAAATAGTTACTTTAAATCCTCCTAATTCAGAGGCCAACTATTTTTATGGCTTTGTTTGGAGTGCTTTGGGTGTTTTTTTGCTAGAGAAATGGCAAGTATTTATTTATTCAGCTCCCTCCACATTTTCCACCATCATTATTCCCAGTGATCCCTGCAGTGATAAGTGGCCAATGACACTGGCACAGGGTGAGCTGCAGGAGCCTTACAGAGGTGACTGTTATTTCTCACAGAGTTAGAAAAACTGCAAGAGCACAGTGACATTTTGATGAAAGCTCACATTTTCCCCAACAGGTTATTATACAGCCAGAAGAAAATACTTTCTTAAAGACCAACCACATCTATTCCCTGCCGGAAAGGTTGCATTTGTTTGGGTTTTTTTCTCTTATTTAGGTGAGAAGTAAAAAAATGAAGAGGAAACTCAGATGAAATGCCAAAACTACTGACAGGTAGTACTACTGTATGTCTCCATTTACACCTCAAACTTGCTGCTAGAAACCTTAGAACTACATTTAAAATGTATTTTGGTAGGTGGTCCCCTGCTGGCTGTCTGCATTTCTTCTCCCATTTGTTTTCTGTGCTTGTTTGGTATCACTGCTGAACGTTGCCAATAAGGAAACTGGTGTGCAAGAGTTGAGGAATCAGTTTTGAAACTGTAAAACTGATCTGTAGGCTTTTTTCCTCTTGGATTTGTAAAATTTGGTGCATCATCAAAGTTAAGATTCTTCAGAAAATAGCAAGATTGTCCTCTTTCCAGGGAGGCATCTGTACTTTAACAGAGGTGCTTGATGCATCTTGCTGGAAAGGAGCAAGATGCAGAGTAAGTCAGAGAGAAGTCATTTAAGCTGGTAATACACACGGTTGTTTACTGGAAATAAAATAACTAAGGTTTTGCCTTGTAAGAAAGTGACATCTAATCCCATTGTGAAGGTCATGAGGATAAATACAAAGGACTAAATACAAATGAAGAGCAGAAAGATATGAAACAGGGCTGGGCCTCACTGCCATAGCCCAGGCAGCCCCTGGATGTATTTGCCTGCCTGAATCCATCCCTTGCCCGGGCCCCAGGTTGGGCCGCTCTGGGGAATCTCTCACAGCATTCCTGGGATGATGTTGTTCCTTCCCTGGTGCCCCAGGGTCCTGCAAGCCCCTTTTGGAGCCACCCAGACACCTCCTGGAGCCTTTAGGGACCCTTCCCAGCAGAGCGCAGACAGGGATTTAGTTTCATCTTGTTTCATGGAAAATATTCTCTGTTCCTATGTACTTTTAAATTAATTAAAATATGTTTATATTGCTCTCTGTTTAATTTCTTAACTTTATTTGGAAGAGTTCAGACATCTCTTAACATTTAATAGGTAGTGAAGCTCTTAGCATTTAATAGGTAGTGAAGTGTGCCTGCCTTTCTGTGTTTAATTGCTGGGTAATTGTCCCCGACTTAGTTTAGATACTTGCTTTAAAACATCCCTTATTCCTTGTAAAATCTCTCATTGTGCTTGTTTGTAGTTGTGTTAGAATATAGAGAGGAGGGAGATCACCGTGGAAAATTTTTCATCTGAACTGAATTTTTACCCTACAGCCCAACAGTGACTGCTCCTTCATTTTCTGAAGGCAGGAAGGACACTGGGAGCTCCTCATAGTCCATTTTGGGATAGAAGTTATTTCTGTTTGGCTCCATGAAATGCTTTGCACAGTAGCACTGGAGCTCTGAAGGGCAGGGACATTCCATGAGGGTGAATAATAAATAATTCCTATACCTTGAAGTGTTTCAAACTTGACACAGCAGAAGGAATTGTTTCCCTAATTACAAGCACAATGGTGCTCCTGACAGGGGCAAGTCATGGAGTAACTATTAGATAAGGTACTGGATCAGCCTCTGAAGAGGGTGTTGCTGTTGCATATGATTTTCCTGGAGCTCAGCTGATGCACACAAGATTTATTGTGACTAACAGGATTGCAACTAAACAGAATGCAGTCATTTTTCTTGTAATTTAGTGAGGCATCTTTTGATCCATGATGAGCTGAGGGCTCACTGTGCAAGGCTGAAAATAAATTACATGCTCTAAAGAGATTTTGGTCTTTGTGACTTATTGAAGGTGGATAGGACATAATTCCTTCACTCATTGGGACTGCATAGTTTAGTTTTATCTCCTCTGTTTCTAAGTGGTGCTAAAAAAGTGTCATTTCCCTCAATTTTGATAGCAGGAGACACAGCTGATTAATATGGATTTAAGTAAGGTTTGTAAAATAAAATAGTCTTAAAAGATGTTAGCCAGCCCTATAGTTAATCTTAACAGAAAAAGAAGAAGCTGAACTTCCATCTTAATTTCAGAGGTGATTCCTCTGCCCTGCCTGCTTTTCCCATATTGGGAAACTTCATTTTTATCCTTACCCCTGACTGCACCAACTCACCTGCCTTCTGCTGCTCACCTTTGCTTTCTTGTCAGATGAAGTCACTGAAAAAGAAAAGATGCTCTTATTTAATTTACTTCATTAAAATGTCTTGGCAATTTTTAAAATCCACTTTGCACTTTTAGCTTTGGCTGAATACTAGTGCTGGCTTATACCTAAGGTAGCAAATGCAGATGGAAATGCTGTACTGAACAGAACCTAATTATGTCAGGGAGAACAGTTATTGCTGCACTGCTAGGAAAAAGATTAAATTGAGCCTGTGGGACAATATGCCCTGATTATGCTAATTGGTACCTGTGTTTGTAATGCTTAGTTACTTTTTTTTTCCTCAAAAGAGTGAAAGAATACTAGGCCATCTAATGTGGCCATCCAGCTTCATGTTGCCATGCTGGGGCATGCATGAATGGCCAGTTCAGCACTTAAGTTTCCATTTATGCATGTGGCTCTTACAGCCTGTTGTTATGGTGATGTCAATTTGGGGTGAGAGCACATCCATCTCAAAAAATCATTAGCAGAGTTGTTAAGGTTTTCAGAACACTTGCTTTTCCTGGATGCTTTCATGAAACCTAATGATGAGCTACCTTTACTGTGAGAGAATTTAGTTTCTTACAGCAGGAGGGGAAATGTTTAGTGTCTCTCACACACAAGGACATTCACTTTGGCACAATTTCATGGTATCTGAAAGAGTCCTTTAACACAGCAGCATTCTTTCAGATTAATTCTTTGTTTCCATATTCCTCAGGTAGATTACAGGCCCTAGCAAATTATTGGTGGTTTTTGACTTTCCTGCAGCCAGCAGCACAGCTTATCCCTATCAAAGAGGTTCCAGCAGGTCAGAAGCACAATTCATTCTTTTCACCCCAACACATGGACAGGAAAACCTTCCACAGCTCGTATCCCAGTCTCTTATATGGACCAAAGCAACCTTGTCTCATCACAACAGAGCCTCTCTTCATCAAAGTAATATGAACAACTAGACAAAGCCTCTTCTTTCCATGCTTGGTAAGTGCCAAGGTCAGCACCTGCTTTTCCACCACTGCTTTAGCATGACATTGCCTCTGACTATGAGGTGGCTAAATCTTGCCCCAGTTGCAGTTTATCTGTCTTACTTGCTCCTCTAAAATTGATTTCTTCATGAAAATTAGCGAAGTCTATTCTTGCAACTGGTGCCTTGCTTTTGCAACAGATGAAGAGATCTATTTTAAGAAATTTGTCAACACAGAGTACAATTAGCTTCATTATACCAATAATAAAGTTTTCATTGTGTTCATTTTGTATTTTTATCTCTGATTCAGCCTCCAATTAGCCAAAATTACTAGAAATCCATAACAAATCACTGACTATGTTGGTTATTTATATGATTCAATATTGAACCAACTGGCTAACAAAATCCCATTATCTTGGTCCTCCACTCCTTAGTGTGAGTTTTTAATATCTTTAATGAACTTTTCCCAGGCAAACAGAGCCAGCTCACTGGGACTGACATCTTCTGTCCCTTGACATTTGTTACCTTTTGAGGTAATGCAAAGAGGCCCTGTGGGAAATCCAGTCTGCTTTAGGCCTCTCTTAATTGATTTTCTGTGAATTTTAATGATAAAGCTTCTCAGCTTGCTAGTCTGAGTTGTGAGGGGAACTGGGATGATCCACTTCAATTAATGCAGCATCTTCAATTTCCCATTAGTTGCTGACAGCAACTAATCATGCTGAAAAGTCCTCTTCATATGGGACCAAAGGTATCAGATACAAAGCAAAAAAACCTTATTCTCATTTCCAACTCCAGGAAAAGGACATTTGGCATAGAGGGAAAGAGATCTTGTCCTAGACTGAGCCAGAGAAGTTACAATCTAGTGAGGCCAGTTATTAATCTTCTCACTGTAGCCTTTATGCCTTAGCCTGCTGAAAAACTTCACTTCTTTCCCTATCTGATTTTCAAAACAATTTCCCAGCTGGTTGCCCATAAAATTCCTTTCATCCTGGGCATCTGGCTTTGTATGTATTCCTGCCTAGATGCTCTAAATCATTGGGAGGCATTCCAACCACAAGGTGGCTAGAAAACAAGGCCATAAGAGATTTATCATTCTTGTGCAGCAGGATGCCAACTTTATTCCTAAGCATGTTTTTCTTTTTCTTTTTTTCTCCCCCACTGAATGTGTTATGGAAATCAAAGTTTCCATTAGAAAAGTTGCCTTTTAAAAACAAACACTCCTCACCCAAAAGAGCCATACAAACAAAGAAACAGTTCAAAACCCAAAGAAAGTATTCTGAGAATGTGTTGCAGTTGTTTATTTGTTGAAATGTTACCTTTCCACTTAAAATTTAAGGAAATAATAGAAATCCTCCTCAAAGTCAGGAAGCTTGAAGACTTTATTGTATCTTCATCTGGAGATAAATAGACAGGGTAAGTGGATGAAGAAAGGATGTTCAGAGAGGTTAAATGAAGTTAAAAGGAAGCAGTCAAAAATATCTAGATTATTGTAGCCATGTTACTAAAATGTTTACTGTGTCATTAACTCATAAGGCTGTTAATCTCTCTAAGACTTTATTCGTATAAAACCGAATATTTAACTGCTTTTTTTTTTTTATCATAACTCATTGCTAAAGGATAGCATAAAAGGATGGGGAACTGGATATATGAAGAGATACATTTTCTCTTCACCATACACTGCTGAAACCATCTGAGTGCTTCAAACAGTTTGAGGGTTTGGTTGGCTTTTTGCAATTGTTTGTGGGTTTTTTTAGGTTTAGTTGAAATAATTTTAAGCAGCCCATGGTGGTTTTTTTGTGGAAGAGAAATTAAATTGATGGAAAATTGCATTATTTGATAGTTGTTGCAGTCTGTGGCTATACCAGCATGCAATATTTGGGTCAGATTGTTTTTAAGCAGATTGTTTTTAAGCAGGTTGGGCCGCTCTGGGGAATCTCTCACAGCATTCCTGGGATGATGCTGTTCCTTCCCTGGTGCCCCAGGGTCCTGCAAGCCCCTTTTGGAGCCACCCAGACACCTCCTGGAGCCTTTAGAGACGCCCGAGCAGAGCACAGACAGGGATTGACTTGACTCTTCCTTGGAAGATGGAGGCAGGAGAATACTGCCCACCATCTTCTTTCCAGCTGCCCTCCATTTGCACTCCTGCAAATGCTGCTGCTGCACTCAGGCTCTCCATTGCAGGCAGTCTGGAGCTCCTGCTCAAACCCATCCCTCTGTGTCCCCTCTTGGATGGAATATCAAGCAAACAACACAGGATGTGCAGAGAACATGAACTTTATTAACTTTACTACTCTAAAAATCTACACTACGGGGGACTATGGGGTAACAATCTTATGGCTAACTTGAACATGTAGAACAGGAACACTAAGGGGAAGGTGGAAAAGGTGGTGGGGGTTGCTACAGGTAAGGATGGGGGGTCTCTAAAGCCTAAGATGGGGAATGTCGCCGTGCCCGGGCTGGCACGGGTCACCCATTCCCTGCTGTGCTCTGTGCGCTGTGCTGGAGCTGGAGGTCAGCGCTGGGCGAGATTTGGGTTCTTCTGCTCCTCCTCCTGCGGCTGGCCCCCTGTGCTGCTCTGCTGTTCTGGGCCCTCTGCTGGGAGCAGCGTTCCAGGCACTGCTGCAGCAGGGTGTGGTTGTTCCTCAGCAGCTGGACCAGCTCTGAGGAACAACCTTGTCCTGGGCTGCTGCTGCGGGGCCTCTGGCGCCGATTCTGCAAGGCAAAGCACAGGGATCCCGATGGAAGGGGCAGAGGGGCAGAGCAGGGCCCCTCTCTGGGCTGCCTTTGGCCTCTGAGCAAGAGAGCCAGGCCTGGCCAGGCTGCAGCAAGCAGAGCTCTGGCTGCCTCTGCCTGGGGCTGTCCCTGAGCTCAGCCCTGGCCTGATTCCCAGCCAGAGGCTCAGCTCCACTCTGCCATGGGGCCTTGGCCAAAGGGCTGCCCAAGAGCTCCAAGCCCATCCTTCCTGCCTGACCCCCCATCCCTCACCCTTCTCCAGCCTCTCCAGCGCCCTCGGTAGCGGCGCCATGCCAGGACAGTGCCTGTGGCCAGCAGCTGCACCAACAGGCACGTCCAGGACTGCCACGATATATCCATGCAGGGGGTGGTTGGCTCAGGGTCCCTGTTCTGCTGCTCCAGCTCCTGCACATACAGGACCGTGCCCGACCCAGGATGGATGGTTGGGTCGGGACGATGGCCCAGGAGCAGCAGCAGATACAAGTTCAGCAGCCATGGAACAGGGTCGGCCATGGTGCTCTGGGGAAGCTGCCACCAGCACACCCGCTCGGACGTCTGTCCTCGCCAAGGTGTGCCCAGGCTGTGGGGCACGGCGGTGGCTGGGGACAGTTGCCAGGCACCATGCTGCCCCAGAGGCTGTGATGTCACAGAATCCAAGCACTGGCTTGGAAGAGTTCTGGGAGATCAACTCCAGCCTGTGATCCATGGTTACCACGGCAAGCAGATCTGAGCCTGGAGTGCTATGGCCAGGCTTACCTTGAACACCTACTGCAACGGTGACTGCACCAGTGCCCCCTGGGGCACACCATTCCCATATCTCATGCCCCTTTCTGGGCAGCAGTTCTTCCTAATGTCCAGTGTACACCTCTCTTGGCACAGCTTCAAACCCTTTCTTGTCCTTGCCCATCTCTGAGACGGCTGGCACTGCCTTGGTCACTCTCCTGTATGTGGACAAGAGGCTGTGCCAACCAGTGCCACTCCTTGTTTGCTTGTGGCTGCTGTGGAAAGGAACATTCATGTATATTGCCATTTCTTATAGGTTTTACCCCAGATTTTCAGTCACAGCTGTTCTAGTGAAAACAAGTCTGTTTTCATGAGTATTTGAAGGGTAATAGAACACAATGGAATTGTGTTCCATTGAATTAGGGAAATTCTGCTGATTTTGTTTTACTGAGGTTTTGAGATGAGTTGCAAATCCCAAAAATTTTCTCTTTGAGGAAATAGTAATTCCACAGTTTAGATTGTGTGTATATTGACAACTCAAAGTTGAGAACCTAATGTAGCTTTCAGCACAAGAAATTTTAAGCATCCTCTAATTGTTCTTGAAACAAAATCTTTTAAATCTGTTCTGTGGACAGAAATTGCTTCTGTGTTATTTCTCATAATTTATTAAGAATCTCATGCCACGAAAAAGTCCATAGTGCTGTGTGATTTCCTTGGTACTGTTCTTTGGAATGGCTTTCCCCCCATTTTCTGAAGCTGCCCACAGAAAGGTCATAGATATGTGAGCAGTTCTGAAAGGAAAACTGGGTCTTTGCCTCCTGTTTAGAATCTGTGGTGAGCTGTGAGTCAGAGCTGATTTTACATGATGTTGAAAACATAATTTAACCTTTTTGCAGAAGGATACATTGATAAAATCAAAGCATAGCATGGCTGACACTAGTAAATGAATTAAATTGCTTTTCTGGAATGTGTTTATTTGATTGTTATCCTAATATTGTGGTAATAATTATGGTATCTGAGTATTAACCAAGCTAACATCTAATTTGTAGTTGATTTTCTGTCCCTAATGTAGTGAACAGAATTTTAAGAATTATGTTTTCTCTCATAACTGAGGAATGTGTTCACAGGCTGAATCTTAATATCACTTTCTTTGTGCAGATGTCCTGGTTTGAAAGGACAGGTGTCTGCCAGTAAGGGCAGAAGTTTCCCTTTGGAATAGAGACTTTGGTTCCACTCCCCCCCAAGTATTATAATTGTTTGAATCAAGGACTCTGAGGCAGAGATAAGGGGGTGGGAATAACAGATAATCCTCTGACCACACCCACTGCAAAGACACCAATGCCCACACCCCATAGACCACACCCAACTGACCACACTGCCACTGACCAAAACCACTGACCACCTCCTCCTGACCACTCCCACTGACCATGCCACTGACCATTCCCATATGGCAACACCCACCGATCAGACCTCACTGAGCTCCCATACTGACCACAACCACTGACCACACCCAGTAAACACACTCACAGACCACCTCTGCATACCACGCCTCAATGACCGTAGCCCACTGACTACACCCACTGACCACACCCACTGACCACACCCAGTAAACACACTCACAGACCACTTCTGCATACCATGCCTCAATGACCGTAGCTCACTGATCATACCACTGACCACAACCAGTGACCACACCTATTGACCACAACAACTGACTCCACCCACTGACCACATCCGTTGCCAAGACACCAATGCCCACACCCACTGACCACATCCCACCCAGTTCTCTCACTGACCACACCCACTGACCACCCTCACTGACTGCACCCACTGACTATAGGCACTGGCCACATGCTACTCACTGCCCTAATGACTGAGCACATCTCACTGAACACACCAATGGACCACACCACAATGACCCCCAAACTGACCATACCCCAACTGAACATAACCACTGAGCACACCCATATCCTAGAAACCAATGCACACACCCCACTGACCACACACACTGACCACACTCCACTGACAAACTGACCATACCTTCACTGACCGCACCAACAACCACATCCCCTGACCACCCAACTGACCACCCCCACCCAACTACCAAACTGACCACAACCACTGACCATACCCACTGACCACTCTCCATTGGCAACCTATCTGACCAAATCCTCTGGCTAGAACTGCTTACCACACTCCCTCTGACCACCTGCACTCGCCACCCCCAGTGACAACCCAACTGACCATATTACCACAGACTACCACAGCTACTGACCACATCCTACTTCCCACACTTCCAGCACTGATCACCCCAAATGGCCACACCCACTGACCAGGACACACTTACCACCCCCACTGACCACTCCCACTGTCCATACTCACTGACCACAATCCACTGACCACCCAACTGAACAAGCTGACCACCCAACTGATCATACCCTGACTGACCACATGCTGCTGGCCACACCAACTTTCCACCCCATCACAGAACACACCTACTGACCACACCCACTGCCCAGACACCAAGGCCCACACCCCACTGACCACACCAACTAATCACAGCCCACTAACCACCAAAAGGACCACTACCCATTGGCCCCAACCACTGATCACACCTACTGACCACCCCACTGACCAGATCCAGTGGTCACCCCACTGACCACAATGCAATGACCACCCAAATGACCACATCCCTACTGACCTTTCCCAGTGACCACACCCCCACTGATCACCCCCACTGCCCACAAAGACCACACCAAGTGACCATCCCTCACTTACCAAACCCACCAACCACACCCACTGCTCACACCCACTGACCACACCAATGACCACATCCCCTGATCACCCAACTGACAATCCTCACCTGTTACCCAATTGACCACATTCACTGACCACACCCACTGACCACACCCACTGACCACACTCACAAGCCATCACCACTAACCACACCCCAATAACTGCAGCCCACTGACCACACCCACTGCCTACACACCACTGTCCACACCCTTTCCCCAAAACCAGTGACCACACCCCACTGACCACACACACTGACTGCACCCACCCTTCACCCTAACTAACCACAACCAGTGATCACACCCCTCTGACCCTACCCACTATGAAGACACCAATGCCTGCACCCCACTGACCACATCCACCGAATAGCAACTGACCACACCGCCACTGACCATTCTGCCACTGATAACAAACACTGACCACCTCCTACTGATCAAACCCACTGACCATGCCACTGACCACACCACTGACCACCCCCACTGATCACAACTACTGATCACATCCAGTGAACACACTCATTGCCAAGACACCAATGCCCACAGTCCACTGACCATACCCACTGGCCACACCCCAATGAATTCTCCCACTGACCACACCCACAGTCCACTTCTACTGACCACAATCCACTGGCCAACCAACTAACCACACCGTGACTGACCACACCCATTGATCACATCCACTGACAACCCCAATGGCCATGCCCACTAACTGTACGGACTGACCACACAACACTGACCACCCCCAGTAACCGCAAAAACTCGCCACATCCACTGACCACACCAACTGACCATATCCACTGTCCACCTCAATGCCCACACCCCACTGCCCACTCCCGCTGATGGCACCCACTGACCAAACACAATGACCACCCCACTGATCCAACCATATGGTCCTGAGAAATGACCACACCCACTGACCACAACCACTGACCATACCCTTGTCCCACACACCACTGTCCACCTCCCACTGACCACCCCCACTGACCACATCCTCTGACCACTCTACCACTGACCACAACCACTGACTACCCTGCAGGCTGCCCTTAATGACCACACCCCTTGACCACACCCCATTGATCACTGCCACTGACTGCACCCATTGACCACTACCCATGGCCACACCAACTGACTACCCAACTGACCACACCCAGTTACCAAGCCCCACCGACCTCCCAACTGACCATATCCACTGACCATAGATACTGATCACATCCCACTGCCCACACACAATGACAACACCCACTGGTCACACCCACTGACCGCACCCACTGAGAACCCAAGTGACCTCACCACCACTGACCACAAACACTGGCCATAAACCACTGACCACACAGACTGGCTGCACCCATTGCCAAAATGCTCACACCCCACTAACCACACCCACTGACTACATCCCACTTACCACCCAACTGACCATACCTCCACTGAGCACACCCACTGAACACATCCACTCAGCCCATCCACTGACCACACCCCAATGACCACCCAACTGACCACACACCCATTGACCACAACCACTGACCACGCCCAATGACCACACCCACTGACCATACCCACTGGCCACACCTCATCAGCCACTTAACACTGACCACACCTATTGGCCATACTCACTTCCCACTCCAATGAGCATAACCACTGACCACACTTCACTCCCCTCCTTAATGACCACACTTACTGGCAACACCCACCAACCACACCTCACTGACCACTGCAATGGCCATGGCCCACTGACCTCACTCACTGACCAAACCCACGGACAACACCCCAGTGACCAAACCACTGACCACATCCCCACTGACCACCCCCACTGACCACCTAACTGAACACTCCAACTGACCACACCTATTACATCAATTCAGGTTGTGGTAGGAGACAGAGATCATACGAACCCTCAGTGATACATATGACAAAATCTTTCTTTATTCTTTGGGACTCTTCTTAATTGAGGGTTTGAATGTCCCAGATAAACACATGTGATTGGTTGGGGTCTTAACACACCCATTTCCCTGGCCAATGATGCATCTGCCCTTAGGGTTCAATGCATTGGCTGGGATCCTTTCTATGTGTTCAAATCCATCCAATCATCTCTCACCCAAGGACCCTGTTACTTCTAGGCTGCTGTGATGGTTTGTAAAGATTTCCTGAAATTTTTCTAAGCCAGGACCTGGGCAGCCTCCCATGGACCTGACAAGGACCAATTGGTCTCTGATTTTTAATGTTGAAACACTGTTACACTAACACAGGCCAGGGGTTTATGCACAGAATCACGAATGAGACGGGACTGCTGTGGAACGTCTCTCAAGCTGCTTTATTATTTTTTCTTTCCTCCCAAGCATCAATATCATTACAAGGTTGGAACAGCAGGAAGATGCCAGCAGCTCATGCTCTCGGCAACAGCCAGAGAACAGTGATGTTACAATGCACTTTGAAAGGTTTTTGACCAATCACAAAAAGCAAAAGCGTGATGACGATAGTTTCATCCAACCACTATAAGTGCATGTACCTTTGGTTAAAACAATGCTTGCTTATTTTGAATACAATACCTACTTGTAAGCAAAATACAATGCACAGAGCTCCATTATTGAGCTTAGACCTTCCTAATATCTTGCTAGATAGACTTTTCTGCAGCTTAGAGAATTATTCTAGCCAAGCGTTAATACACAGACCATTGCTCTATTTGTCCTTGCTTTCTACATGTCATAGAACTTTTCTGCTGACATGCCTTATGCTTTCTGCTTAGCTCTAATTGCAGTTCTGCTGTCTCTGAGGCCTGGTGTTTTTGCACCTTCTGATTTTAAGGACTCCCATATTACACCAATGAGAAAGGTTCTTTGTGAAACACACATGTAAAGGTGAAAGAACACTGAGAAAGTTTTCTTTCACTTCTGGCCTCAGTACAGGTAACACCAGCCAGGCCCCTCCGCGCAGCCCACAGGCCTGGCCGGGGCTGGGCCAGGGCCGGGCTCTGACTCTGGGCCCTGTTTTCAGCAGGGTCCCCAATAGAAACGGGGAGGGGAGGCCCACATGGCTGCCAAGATCTTGGATTCCCCCCCGGCACAGCCAGGGCGTCCATGGCTCAGCAGAACATCCAGCAGACATTCAAACCCTGCCCTGCCCTGGTCCACGGGTCTTTTTCCCACCGGGAGAGCGGCTCCGGGCGGCCGGGCCCTCCTGGGCAGCGCAGCCTGGGGCAGACACAGCTGGGCCCATCCTGGCAAGGGACTCACCCTTCACTGCTGGGCAGGGGAAGGGAAACCCACCCGCCCGTGGCTGGAATTGAATGCAGCAAACACCAGAAAACAGCCATGCAGCCACAACAACCACCACCGCTCTCTGGCTGGGCCCTTACGATCCCATCCCAGTCCCAGCTGGTCTGAAATGCTCCATCCCAACTTCTCCAGCCACTGCCTGAGCGAGATATTAACTCTTTCATTGCCCAGAATGAGACTTGCAGACACTTTGTTCTCTGTCCTGAGTGAAAGAACAGGACCAAGATGAAGATATGCACAGAAATAATATGAAAACACCGAGGTCAGACAAAAGGAAGAGTCAGGCCCCAGATGAGGGAAAGAGGAGAGTCATGGACTGAAATTTCTTTTTTTTAAGGTATGGAGAAGACACTCATTTCCCTATAGCACATAGAGATTACAGGTTTAATTGTAGGTATGAGCAGAGGCATTTGTTCTGAAATGAGCAAATGTGTAAAGAGTTGTGATCCCATAAGTTTGAATAAAGAGGAGAGATGAAGATTCCTGCTGCCCCCCAGCAAAGAGAAGAAAGACCTCTGTTTACAAAGATGAAGATAGCTTTTGTTTGAACTGTTATAATGTGGAGGAACTGCAGCGAGGGAAATCTCTTCCTTCTCTCACATCCTCTAGCTGCAGTAGTATCAATTTTATGAATAGGCTGCTATAGGCTGCCCTTGCTAATACGTGCAGTATAGCAGATAGATTGTTGCACTGAACCCTCAGACAAGCCATTTTCATGGCCTGCTAATAAGGCCTTAGCTGAGCCATGTCTGTTACTTGCTTACCAAGCCTCAACAATTCCCATTTTTTCATTTTGTGCGATAAAAGCTCGGTTCATAACTGATTCTGCTATGCGTTCCATACTATACTGCAAACATTGTAAAATACAAGGAATAAACAAAACAGCTACCACCAAAATTATTGCCACTATAATAAATTGCTGAAGCAATGAAATTAACCATGGCCCCAAATGTAAAGACTTCAACCAATCAGTCAATCATAACCCAGTGTTTTTCTGCAAATGATTGGTAAGCTCTTGCAGCCTGCACATCTGTGCGTGAATAGAGACAGAATGATCAGAAAGGTTCATACAGCACATCCCTTCAAAGTCCTCACATCCATGGCCCTGTGCTAAAAGTAAAAAATCTGTTGCTGCTCGGTTTTGTAAGGTAGCATGTCTAACAGAATCAACATCAGTTAATAGCTGGGAAAGAGCTATTGACGTTGCATTGGTCTGTTTTGCTGGTCAGCAGCCAAGCTTATTAAGCTGGCCCAAAGCTCCTGCACTAGCTTTGCCTGCAGTAAAAAGAGATGCTGCAACAATTTGTCTTGTTGACCAAAATTGCACATTATCCTGACAGTCAGGCTTAAAAGCATGAGCTAATCTTTTAGTGCGAAGGTGTTTCCGATGGGCCTGTAAGTTCATTGATGTATTGGGTGCAAGCAAAGTAAGCCTTTCTAATGTACATGGACCCCCTCTTAATCTGGATGGTATACCTGGCCAAGCTCTATCTCCACAAATTAAAAATATTCCTGGAGGTAAGGCAATAGGGGTATTTGCAGACACTGAAATGTTGGCAGAGGTATAATTACACCATTGTGAGGCATTCCAATATACTGGGAGGATTGCATTTACCAACACCATGTAATTAAGTCCTGGTTATTGTAAGGACTTACCAGAGTAATTAAAATTCACACAGGTATCTGCTCGAACTGACCTAAGTAATTCCAACTCGTGAGGTTCTAATGCTGCATGCCCCAAGGAAGGCACCCATTGATCCCAAGAATCAACGGGTTTTTTTTGGACCTGTAGTGTTGCAGGTTGGAATGTCCCTGGGGCATGGCCAAGTGTCAAGAGGCATACCAACTTATCAGGTGGAAAAAGGATTGCCTGGTGACGCTAAGGACAGGCAGATGGCATCCTGCCCAGTTTTGTTTGCCAGGGTAACCCAGATATTAGTTTTGGATTGTGCTGGGGCCTGTACTGGTACCCATGCCTGTACTGGGAGGATACTAAGAATTATTACTCCCAAGATTAGATTGTTGGTGCCTCCTAATAGCAGCATCCCACTCCTCCTCTCCTATAGTACGGTGTTGTGAAATGGCTATATGTCGAGAACAAATGACCCTGAGTGCTACTGTAGCAAGGTAGCACTTAATCTGTTTGATAGCGTCCAGAAGTTACCAATGTACTAACAGTCAATATTTGTTTTCATGATTATCTAAAACAAGTTCAGCAGCTCCTAGTGAGTGATCCTCAGTTTCATCCTGAGTGTCTCGCTGCCAGCTACCTCTATGGAGGTCCCACCTACACTGCCTGCATACAGGTTGCCACAACTGTGATTGATGTACCCAAAGATTTTGTTTACACCCTGCACAACAGATTAACACCCAAGCACCACTCCCACACCCCTTAACACAGCTTAAACACCGCCTTCGCCCAAGTCCAATACGGTTGCAAACACTTGAGGGTTCCTGAAGAGCAAATGTCTCTAAATCAAGAAGGATTGTCCACTCAATCCTCTTCCTTAGAAGGCTCTAGAGTTGGAGCACCAGCGGCTATACTGCTAGATAGTCCCTCAGGCATTCTCTCTCTTGATGTGTCGGGAGTGGAGCTGTTTTCATTCGTGGTTTGCGTGGCGTTGTATCAATCAGTTGCTGTAGTTGTTTTTGTACTAAAAGATGGGCTTGCTCAAGACTTTCCCTTTTTAGCAGCCACTGCTCTATCGGGAAAGTCCAAGTAATGGCCACCATAAAAAGGGCCATTGTCCATGCGTAGCACCAGTCCCATTTGAGCAAGCACATCTTGTCCGATTAATGCCTGCACTCCAGTAGGGAGGTCCGTTACTGTCATTACAGTTGATACTGTATTTTGTGCAATAGTAATGGATACTGGTTCACAACTTTTCTGGACCCGTCCTGCTCCACCGGCCTCATCAACTGCCTCTAAGCAGTTTTGTAGAGGCTAGGTAGATGGCCAGTGATGCCGGGCAATAATTGTAATGTCTGCACCAGTGTCCAATAAGGCTTGAAGCTGTTTTTCTTGAGGGCCATACCATAAGATCACTTGCACTACTGGATGTTGTTCCATTGTGAGGGTCAGTAGTACCAAGCCTCCTGTAGATCCAAATCCACCAGCTCCTCGCACAGGGCCTTGTGCCTCCTTTACCAGTTGTTGCTGTGGGACCAGCTGAGCTATATGGCTTCCTGGAGGAATACTGATAGGAGGAAAACGTGTATGAGCCATGACCATAATTTCTCCTGTATAGTCCGCATCGATAACTCCAGGTTTCGCAGTCAAATCCTGTAAGGTGGTTGAGGATCTGCCTAACAACAAAGCTCCATAAGATTATCCATTTAACATCAAAGGTCCACACACTCCAGTAGGGATTTTTACCAGCTTTGTATCCT
>NW_027635895.1:63608-87377 GCF_903797595.1 Erithacus rubecula
TACATGTCCTTGCTGTAGTTGTTCTTGTACCAAAAGGTGGGCTTGCTCAAGACTTTCCCTTTATAGCAGCCACCGCTCTATCCAAGCAGGAGTCTCTGTTAGCCAAGTAAATTGGATCGGGAAAGTCCAAGTAGTGCCTGCCATCAAAAAGGGCCATTGTCTATGCATAACACCAGTCCCATTTGAGCAAGCACATCTTGCCCAATTAATGCTTGTACTCCAGTAGAGAGGTCCATTACTATAACTACAGTTGATACCGTATTTTGTTCAATAGTAATGGATACTGTTTCACAATTTTTCTGGACCCGTCCTGCTCCACCGACCCCCTCAACAACCTCCAAGTGGTTTTGTAGAGGCCAGGTAGATGGCCAGTGATGCCGGGCAATAATAGTAATGTCTGCACCAGTGTCCAATAAGGCTCGAAGCTGTTTTTCTTGAGGACCATACCGTAAGATAACTTCCACTACCGGACATAGCTCCATTGTGAGGGTCAGTAGTACCAAGTAGATCCAAATCCACCAGCTCCTCACACAGATCCTTGTGCCTCCTTTATTAGTTGCTGCTGTGGGACCAGCTGAGCTGTACGGCTTCCTGCAGGGATACTAATAGGAGGAAAATGTGTAGGAGCCATGATCATAATTTCTCCTGTATAGTCTGCATTGATAACTCCAGGTTCCACAGTCAAACCCTGTAAGGTGGTTGAGGATCTACGTAACAACAAAGCTCCATAAGATTGTCCATTTAACATTAAGGGTCCACATACTCCAGTAGGGATTTTTACCAGCTTAGTATCCTTTAATACAATGTCTATTGTGGCTGCCAAGTCCAAGCCGAGGCTGCCTCTTGTGGCTGGCCGGAGTTCGCTGGCTGGGAGTAGGGAGGGGCCGCTTGGAATGCTTGGGAGGCTTGGGCCACAGTTGGTGTCCTGGCGCCGTGTCCCCTTGTGCTCATCTGTCCGTTTTTTGTCTTCTGTCTGCAGGCTTCAGTGGAATGAGAGTTGAGATGACAGTTACGGCACCACACATTTGTAATTCGACACTCCCAGTGTTTATGGCCAGATTGACTACATCAAAAGCAATTGTTGGTGGTTGAATGAGGCTTGCCAGCACTCTGGGATTCAGGTAGTTTTAGTGGTGCCAGTGCAGCAGCAAAGGCTTGATTCTGAGACTGCCCCTCTTTTAAGGCTGATGTCAAACGGCTTCAACCAACATAGCCTGAGTTCCCTATGGAATCTTACTCATGTGTTCTAAAAGCTCTACTACTTCCCAATTGCCTGGTAAGGTAGCTATCACTGATTTTACCCGGGAATTGCTATTTTGAGTAACACACTCACTAAGGTGAGCTCCTTGCATAAACAGAGGTACCCCTGATCTTTCTATTCTTGCAGTGAGTTTGTCAACAAAACTAGAAAAATGTTCCTGTGGACCTTGTCTAATGTTCATATAAGATGGTGATTCCCCTTGTTCTGGTCTAACCTTATCATATGCAACAGGAGCTAACCGCATTGCCTCTTTTACTACATCTGGCCCCAATAGAGCTTGAGTCTCAGGTGTGGCAAATCAACCAATCCCCATAAACTGTTCCAATGTAATCCCATGAAGCAGATCATCCTGTGGTCTCTGAATAAATTCAGCATCTTGACAAAGGCCTTGGAAATGAGCCTGCCATAGCATAAATTGTGAGCTTGTCATAATTAGTTTGAAAACATTTTTTATATCCTCTTGCAACAATAACCCTGATCCCCAAATATAATTAAGCACTTGTTTTGTTGGTTCCCCATGCATGCCAGCTTCATTAACTGTACTACAAAGCTGCATTAACAATTTCCAATCTAAAGGAGTTATTGTTGCTTCCATTCTATTTTCCACAGCAGGGCTAAATGCAACTGGAAATGCTTGCTGTGTTGCACTTGACTCCTGTAATTTTGCCACATAATCCCTTTCTCCCATCGCTGTTGCTTCCTTCATAATCTCTCCCCATTCTACTCTACCCTTGATTTTACCTCTGCTTTTCAGCACCTTAGTATCACTGGAATGTGCCACTGCTTTTTCTAATTCAGCTGTCTTCTTTGAAGGCAACTCCTCCTGCTGTGTTAACAGCGGGAGGGCAGAGGGCACTGCTTCAGAGACAGATTTAGGAGGTAACAAAACTTGCTGTGTAGTTGGTGCTTGAGGAAGATTGTCTCCTCCAAATATATACATCCCTGGCTGTGTAGCAGGGGGTATATCTTGTCCTGTGGTGGACAGCATAGTGGACGGTTTGCCAACCCAATGCATAGAGGCAACAGCAGCAATATTTTTCTCTGCCTTATATGCTTCTAAGCAATTGATTATGACCCGCCAGAGCTGAGACAACTTTTTCGCTACCATATCCTTATCAATAGCTGCTCTATGAAAACAATCCCCTAGATTTTGCCACTCGTCAATTTTGAAAAAGTCCTCTGGTTTGTCAAAAAAGCTCTTTTCTTTAGCATAGCCTAACAGCTTGGGTAAATATTTTTTTAGATCAAGTTCTACCTTTCGCTTTTCTAAAAAGCATTTAAATAAATAATATGCCGCTTGCTTATCCATATCCCTCCCTTTTTTCAAAAGAACGAGAGGGGCAGTCCAGAAATCTAAGCCGATTGCTTGCTAATGTGCATGCATGGCAGCCTTTGATAGGCGGCGTAACTGGGACGGCAAGCTTCCTTTATTGGGAGCAGCTCAGGCACGGGATCACTTAGTATGCCAGCATACAGAGATCCTTGCCCTCCAAGCGCTGCTTGCAAGCGTGAGACGAACCACGCCTTCTACTTTTTCAGCTATGTCTGTGTAAGTGCTTTTTAGCAGCAAACCTACTGCATCTATCCTCTATATAGCAACAAATTAGCCATCTCTTCCTTCTTGCACATCCTCTAGCTGCAGTAGTATCAATTTTATGAATAGGCTGCTATAGCCTGACCTAGCTAATACGTGCAGTTTAGCAGCTAAATTCTTGCCATGAATCCTCAGATGAGCCATTTTCATGGCCTGCTGATAAGGCCTCAGCTGAGCCATGTCCATTACTTGCCAACCAAGCATCAACAGCTAGATATATTAAGTTGGTAATTTGGGCTGTCCTGCTTTTGTTGGATGTTACAATGTTATAATCGAGCAATCTGTGTCCTTACTGTCTGTGGTCCATTTTGAGCTTTATTATTTTGCTCCTACAAACATTGCTTATTCTAAGTACTGTATAGTTCTTACACGAATTACATTATATCCATATATTGCTAGATCACTATGTAAAAATCCCTTTCTTGATAAATAGGTTTTCCATAACATTATTGAGGACCATATCAACTTATGGGGCACATTTCAAGCCTTATAACAGTTCAAACAAAAGCTATCTTCTTCTTTGAAAACAGAGGTCTTTCTTCTTCTCTTTGCTGGGGGGAAGCAGGGATCTTCATCTCTCCTCTTTATTCAAACTTATGGGATAACAACTGTTTCAACATCTGCTCATTTCAGCACAAATGCCTCTGCTCATATCTGGAATTAAACCTGTAATCTCTATGTGCTATAGGGAAACGAGTCTCTTCTCCATAGCTTAAAAAAGAGAAGTTTCAGTCCATGACTCTCCTCTTTCCCTCATCTGGGGCCTGACTCTTCCTTTTGTCTGACCTCAGTGTTTTCATATTGTTTCTGTGCATATCTTCATCTTGGTCCTTTTCTTTCACTCAGGACAGGGAACAAAGTGCCTGCAAGTCTCATTCTGGGCAATGACAGAGTTAATATCTCACTCAGGCAGTGGCTGGAGCAGTTGGGATGGAGCATTTCAGACCAGCTGGGACTGGGATGGGATCGTAAGGGCCCAGCCACAGAGCGGTGGTGGTTGTTCTGGCTGCATGGCTGTTTTCTGGTGTTTGCTGCATTCAATTCCAGCCACAGGCAGATGGGTTTCCCTTCCCCTGCCCAGCAGTGAAGGGTGAGTCCCTTGCCAGGACGGGCCCAGCTGTGTCTGCCCCAGGCTGCGCTGCCCAGGAGGGCCCGGCCGCCCGGAGCCGCTCTCCCAGTGGGAAAAAGGCCCCGCGAACCAGGGCAGGGCAGGGTTTGAATGTCTGATGGATGTTCTGCTGAGCCACGGACGCCCTGGCTGTGCCAGGGGGAGTCCAAGGTCTTGGCAGCTGCGAGGGCCTCCCCTCCGGGGCCCAGAGTCAGAGCCCGGCCCTGGCCCAGGCCCGGCCAGGCCTGTGGGCTGCGCGGAGGGGCCTGGCTGGTGTTACCTGTACTGAGGCCAGAAGTGAAAGAGAACTTTCTCAGTGTTCTTTCACCTTTACATGTGTGTTTCACAAAGAACCTTTCTCATTGGTGTAATATGGGAGTCCTTAAAATCAGAAGGTGCAAAAACACCAGGCCTCAGAGACAGCAGAACTGCAATTAGAGCTAAGCAGAAAGCATAAGGCATGTCAGCAGAAAAGTTCTATGACATGTAGAAAGCAAGGACAAATAGAGCAATGGTCTGTGTATTAACGCTTGGCTAGAATAATTCTCTAAGCTGCAGAAAAGTCTATCTAGCAAGATATTAGGAAGGTCTAAGCTCAATAATGGAGCTCTGTGCATTGTATTTTGCTTACAAGTAGGTATTGTATTCAAAATAAGCAAGCATTGTTTTAACCAAAGGTATGTGCACTTATAGTGGTTGGATGAAACTATCGTCATCACGCTTTTGCTTTTTGTGATTGGTCAAAAACCTTTCAAAGTGCATTGTAACATCACTGTTCTCTGGCTGTTGCTGAGAGCATGAGCTGCTGGCATCTTCCTGCTGTTCCAACCTTGTAATGATATTGATGCTTGGGAGGAAAGAAAAAATAATAAAGCAGCTTGAGAGACATTCCACAGCAGTCCCGTCTCATTCATGATTCTGTGCATAAACCCCTGGCCTGCATTAGTGTAACAGTGTTTCAACATTAAAAATCAGAGACCAATTGGTCCTTGTCAGGTCCATGGGAGGCTGCCCAGGTCCTGGCTTAGAAAAATTTCAGGAAATCTTTACAAACCATCACAGCAGCCTAGAAGTAACAGGGTCCTTGGGTGAGAGATGATTGGATGGATTTGAACACATAGAAAGGATCCCAGCCAATGCATTGAACCCTAAGGGCAGATGCATCATTGGCCAAGGAAATGGGTGTGTTAAGACCCCGACCAATCACATGTGTTTATCTGGGACATTCAAACCCTCAATTAAGAAGAGTCGCAAACAATAAAGAAAGCTTTTATCATATGGATCACTGAGGGTTTGTGTGATCTCTGTCTCCCACCACAACCTGAATTGATGTAATAGGTGTGGTCAGTTGGAGTGTTCAGTTAGGTGGTCAGTGGGGGTGGTCAGTGGGGATGTGGTCAGTGGTTTGGTCACTGGGGTGTTGTCCGTGGGTTTGGTCAGTGAGTGAGGTCAGTGGGCCATGGCCATTGCAGTGGTCAGTGAGGTGTGATTGGTGGGTGTTGCCAGTAAGTGTGGTCATTAAAGAGGGGAGTGAAGTGTGGTCAGTGGTTGTGCTCATTGGAATGGGAAGTGAGTATGGCCAATAGGTGTGGTCAGTGTAAGTGGCTGGTGAGGTGTGGCCAGTGGGTGTGGTCAGTGGGTGTGGTCAGTGGGTGTGATAAATGGGGGTGTGGTGAGTTGGGTGGTCATTGGGGTGTGGTCAGTGGATGGGCTGAGTGGATATGTTCAGTGGGTGTGCTCAGTGGAGGTGTGGTCAGTTGGGTGGTAAGTGGGATGTACTCAGTGGGTGTGGTTAGTGGGGTGTGAGCATTTTGGCAATTGGTGCAGCCAGTCTGTGTGGTCAGTGGTTTATGCCCAGTGGTTGTGGTCAGTGGTGGTGAGGTCAGTTGGGTTCTCAGTGGGTGTGGTCAGTGGGTGTTGTCATTGTGTGTGGGCAGTGGGATGTGATCAGTAGCTATGGTCAGTGGATGTGGTCAGTTGGGATGTTGGTGGGGCTTGGTAACTGGGTGTGGTCAGTTGGGTAGACAGTTGGTGTGGCCATGGGTAGTGGTCAATGGGTGCAGTCAGTGGCAGTGATCAATGGGGTGTGGTCAAAGGGTGTGGTCATTAAGGGCAGCCTGCAGGGTAGTCAGTGGTTGTGGTCAGTGGTAGAGTGGTCAGAGGATGTGGTCAGTGGGGGTGGTCAGTGGGAGGTGGACAGTGGTGTGTGGGACAAGGGTATGGTCAGTGGTTGTGGTCAGTGGGTGTGGTCATTTCTCAGGACCATATGGTTGGGTCAGTGGGGTGGTCATTGTGTTTGGTCAGTGGGTGCCATCAGCGGGAGTGGGCAGTGGGGTGTGGGCATTGAGGTGGACAGTGGATATGGTCAGTTGGTGTGGTCAGTGGATGTGGTGAGTTTTTGCGGTTACTGGGGGTGGTCAGTGTTGTGTGGTCAGTCCGTACAGTTAGTGGGCATGGCCATTGGGGTTGTCAGTGGATGTGATCAATGGGTGTGGTCAGTCATGGTGTGGTTAGTTGGTTGGCCAGTGGATTGCGGTCAGTAGGAGTGGACTGTGGATGTGGTCAGTGGCAGAATTCATTGGGGTGTGGCCAGTGGGTGTGGTCAGTGGGCTGTGGGCATTGGTGTCTTGGCAATGGTGTTCACTGGGTGTGGTCAGTAGTTGTGATCAGTGGGGGTGGTCAGTGGTGTGGTCAGTGGCATGGTCAGTGGGTTTGATCAGTAGGAGGTGGTCAGTGTTTGTTGTCAGTGGCAGAATGGTCAGTGGCGGTGTGGTCAGTTGCTATTCGGTGGATGTGGTCAGTGGGGTGCAGGCATTGGTGTCTTCATAGTGGGTAGGGTCAGAGGGGTGTGATCACTGGTTGTGGTTAGTTAGGGTGAAGGGTGGGTGCAGTCAGTGGTTGTGGTCAGTGGGGTGTGGTCACTGGTTTTGGGGAAAGGGTGTGGACAGTGGTGTGTAGGCAGTGGGTGTGGTCAGTGGGCTGCAGTTATTGGGGTGTGGTTAGTGGTGATGGCTTGTGAGTGTGGTCAGTGGGTGTGGTCAGTGGGTGTGGTCAGTGAATGTGGTCAATTGGGTAACAGGTGAGGATTGTCAGTTGGGTGATCAGGGGATGTGGTCATTGGTGTGGTCAGTGGGTGTGAGCAGTGGGGGTGGTTGGTGGGTTTGGTCAGTGAGAGATGGTCACTTGGTGTGGTCTTTGTGGGCAGTGGGGGTGATCAGTGGGGGTGTGGTCACTGGGAAAGGTCAGTAGGGATGTGGTCATTTGGGTGGTCATTGCATTGTGGTCAGTGGGGTGACCACTGGATCTGGTCAGTGGGGTGGTCAGTAGGTGTGATCAGTGGTTGGGGCCAATGGGTAGTGGTCCTTTTGGTGGTTAGTGGGCTGTGATTAGTTGGTGTGGTCAGTGGGGTGTGGACCTTGGTGTCTGGGCAGTGGGTGTGGTCAGTAGGTGTGTTCTGTGATGGGGTGGAAAGTTGGTGTGGCCAGCAGCATGTGGTCAGTCAGGGTATGATCAGTTGGGTGGTCAGCTTGTTCAGTTGGGTGGTCAGTGGATTGTGGTCAGTGAGTATGGACAGTGGGAGTGGTCAGTGGGGGTGGTAAGTGTGTCCTGGTCAGTGGGTGTGGCCATTTGGGGTGATCAGTGCTGGAAGTGTGGGAAGTAGGATGTGATCAGTAGCTGTGGTAGTCCGTGGTAATATGGTCAGTTGGGTTGTCACTGGGGGTGGCGAGTGCAGGTGGTCAGAGGGAGTGTGGTAAGCAGTTCTAGCCAGAGGATTTGGTCAGATAGGTTGCCACTGGAGAGTGGCCAGTGGGTATGGTCAGTGGTTGTGGTCAGTGAATGTGGTCAGTTCGGGAGTTGGGTGGGGGTGGTCAGTTGGGTGGTCAGGGGATGTGGTTGTTGGTGTGGTCAGTGAAGGTATGGTCAGTTTGTCAGTGGAGTGTGGTCAGTGGGTGTGGTCAGTGGGGTGTGGGCATTGGTTTCTTGGATATGGGTGTGCTCAGTGGTTATGTTCAGTTGGGGTATGGTCAGTTTGGGGGTCATTGTGGTGTGGTCCATTGGTGTGTTCAGTGAGATGTGCTCAGTCATTAGGGCAGTGAGTAGCATGTGGCCAGTGCCTATAGTCAGTGGGTGTGGCCAGTGTGGTCAGTGGGTGCAGTCAGTGAGGGTGGTCAGTGGGTGTGGTCAGTGAGAGAACTGGGTGGGATGTGGTCAGTGGGTGTGGGCATTGGTGTCTTGGCAACGGATGTGGTCAGTGGGTGCAGTCAGTTGTTGTGGTCAATAGGTGTGGTCACTGGTTGTGGTCAGTGGTATGATCAGTGAGCTACGGTCATTGAGGCATGGTATGCAGAAGTGGTCTGTGAGTGTGTTTACTGGGTGTGGTCAGTGGGTGTGGTCAGTGGGTGTAGTCAGTGGGCTATGGTCATTGAGGCGTGGTATGCAGAGGTGGTCTGTGAGTGTGTTTACTGGGTGTGGTCAGTGGTTGTGGTCAGTATGGGAGCTCAGTGAGGTCTGATCGGTGGGTGTTGCCATATGGGAATGGTCAGTGGCATGGTCAGTGGGAGTGGTCAGGAGGAGGTGGTCAGTGGTTTTGGTCAGTGGCAGTGTGGTCAGTTGGGTGGTCAGTGGGTGTGGTCTATGGGGTGTGGGCATTGGTGTCTTTGCAGTGGGTGTGGTCAGAGGATTATCTGTTATTCTCACCCCCTTATCTCTGCCTCAGAGTCCTTGATTCAAACAATTATAATACTTGGGGGGGAGTGGAACCAAAGTCTCTATTCCAAAGGGAAACTTCTGCCCTTACTGGCAGACACCTGTCCTTTCAAACCAGGACATCTGCAAAAAGAAAGTGATATTAAGATTCAGCCTGTGAACACATTCCTCAGTTATGAGAGAAAACATAATTCTTAAAATTCTGTTCACTACATTAGGGACAGAAAATCAACTACAAATTAGATGGTAGCTTGGTTAATACTCAGATACCATAATTATTACTACAATATTAGGATAACAATCAAATAAACACATTCCAGAAAAGCAATTTAATTCATTTACTAGTGTCAGCCATGCTATGCTTTGATTTTATCAATGTATCCTTCTGCAAAAAGGTTAAATTATGTTTTCAACATCATGTAAAATCAGCTCTGACTCACAGCTCACCACAGATTCTAAACAGGAGGCAAAGACCCAGTTTTCCTTTCAGAACTGCTCACATATCTATGACCTTTCTGTGGGCAGCTTCAGAAAATGGGGGGAAAGCCATTCCAAAGAACAGTAGCAAGGAAATCACACAGCACTATGGACTTTTTCGTGGCATGAGATTCTTAATAGATTATGAGAAATAACACAGAAGCAATTTCTGTCCACAGAACAGATTTAAAAGATTTTGTTTCAAGAACAATTAGAGGATGCTTAAAATTTCTTGTGCTGAAAGCTACATTAGGTTCTCAACTTTGAGTTGTCAATATACACACAATCTAAACTGTGGAATTACTATTTCCCCAAAGAGAAAATTTTTGGGATTTGCAACTCATCTCAAAACCTCAGTAAAACAAAATCAGCAGAATTTCCCTAATTCAATGGAACACAATTCCATTGTGTTCTATTACCCTTCAAATACTCATGAAAACAGACTTGTTTTCACTAGAACAGCTGTGACTGAAAATCTGGGGTAAAACCTATAAGAAATGGCAATATACATGAATGTTCCTTTCCACAGCAGCCACAAGCAAACAAGGAGTGGCACTCGTTGGCACAGCCTCTTCTCCACATACAGGAGAGTGACCAAGGCAGTGCCAGCCGTCTCAGAGATGGGCAAGGACAAGAAAGGGTTTGAAGCTGTGCCAAGAGAGGTGTACACTGGACATTAGGAAGAACTGCTGCCCAGAAAGGGGCATGAGATATGGGAATGGTGTGCCCCAGGGGGCACTGGTGCAGTCACCGTTGCAGTAGGTGTTCAAGGTAAGCCTGGCCATAGCACTCCAGGCTCAGATCTGCTTGCCGTGGTAACCATGGATCACAGGCTGGAGTTGATCTCCCAGAACTCTTCCAAGCCAGTGCTTGGATTCTGTGACATCACAGCCTCTGGGGCAGCATGGTGCCTGGCAACTGTCCCCAGCCACCGCTGTGCCCCACAGCCTGGGCACACCTCGGCAAGGACAGACGTCCGAGCGGGTGTGCTGGTGGCAGCTTCCCCAGAGCACCATGGCCGACCCTGTCCCATGGCTCTTCAACTTTATCTGCTGCTGCTCCTGGGCCATCGTCCCGACCCAACCATCCATCCTGGGTCGGGCACGGTCCTGTATGTGCAGGAGCCGGAGCCGCAGAACAGGGACCCTGAGCCAACCACCCCGTGCATGGATATGTCGTGGCAGTCCTGGACGTGCCTGCTGGTGCAGCTGCTGGCCACAGGCACTGTCCTGGGATGGCGCCGCTACCGAGGGCGCTGGAGAGGCTGGAGAAGGGTGAGGGATGGGGGGTCAGGCAGGAAGGATGGGCTTGGACCTCTTGGGCAGCCCTTTGGCCAAGGCCCCATGGCAGAGTGGAGCTGAGCCTCTGGCTGGGAATCAGGCCAGGGCTGAGCTCAGGGACAGCCCCAGGCAGAGGCAGCCAGAGCTCTGCTTGCTGCAGCCTGGCCAGGCCTGGCTCTCTTGCTCAGAGGCCAAAGGCAGCCCAGAGAGGGGCCCTGCTCTGCCCCTCTGCCCCTTCCATCGGGATCCCTGTGCTTTGCCTTGCAGAATCGGCGCCAGAGGCCCCGCAGCTGCTGCCCAGGACAAGGCTGTCCCACAGAGCTGATCCGGCTGCTGAGGAACAACCGCACCCTGCTGCAGCAGTGCCTGGAACGCTGCTCCCAGCAGAGGGCCCAGAACAGCAGAGCAGCACAGGGGGCCAGCCGCAGCAGGAGGAGCAGGAGATCCTAAATCTCGCCCAGCGCTGACCTCCAGCTCCAGCACGGCGCACAGAGCACAGCAGGGAATGGGTGACCCGTGCCAGACCTGGCACGGCGACATTCCCCATCTTAGGCTTTAGAGACCCCCCATCCTTAGCTGTAGCAACCCCCACCACCTTTTCCACCTTCCCCTTAGTGTTCCTGTTCTACATGTTCAAGTTAGGCATAAGGTTGTTACCCCATAGTCCCCCGTAGTGTAGATTTTTAGAGTAGTAAAGTTAATAAAGTTCATGTTCTCTGCACATCCTGTGTTGTTTGCTTGATATTCCATCCAAGAGGGGACACAGAGGGATGGGTTTGAGCAGGAGCTCCAGACTGCCTGCAATGGAGAGCCTGAGTGCAGCAGCAGCATTTGCAGGAGTGCAAATGGAGGGCAGCTGGAAAGAAGATGGTGGGCAGTATTCTCCTGCCTCCATCTTCCAAGGAAGAGTCAAGTCAATCCCTGTCTGTGCTCTGCTGGGAGGGGTCCCTAAAGGCTCCAGGAGGTGTCTGGGTGGCTCCAAAAGGGGCTTGCAGGACCCTGGGGCACCAGGGAAGGAACAGCATCATCCCAGGAATGCTGTGAGAGATTCCCCAGAGCGGCCCAACCTGCTTAAAAACAATCTGCTTAAAAACAATCTGACCCAAATATTGCATGCTGGTATAGCCACAGACTGCAACAACTATCAAATAATGCAATTTTCCATCAATTTAATTTCTCTTCCACAAAAAAACCACCATGGGCTGCTTAAAATTATTTCAACTAAACCTAAAAAAACCCACAAACAATTGCAAAAAGCCAACCAAACCCTCAAACTGTTTGAAGCACTCAGATGGTTTCAGCAGTGTATGGTGAAGAGAAAATGTATCTCTTCATATATCCAGTTCCCCATCCTTTTATGCTATCCTTTAGCAATGAGTTATGATAAAAAAAAAGCAGTTAAATATTCGGTTTTATATGAATAAAGTCTTAGAGAGATTAACAGCCTTATGAGTTAATGACACAGTAAACATTTTAGTAACATGGCTACAATAATCTAGATATTTTTGACTGCTTCCTTTTAACTTCATTTAACCTTTCTGAACATCCTTTCTTCATCCACTTACCCTGTCTATTTATCTCCAGATGAAGATACAATAAAGTCTTCAAGCTTCCTGACTTTGAGGAGGATTTCTATTATTTCCTTAAATTTTAAGTGGAAAGGTAACATTTCAACAAATAAACAACTGCAACACATTCTCAGAATACTTTCTTTGGGTTTTGAACTGTTTCTTTGTTTGTATGGCTCTTTTGGGTGAGGAGTGTTTGTTTTTAAAAGGCAACTTTTCTAATGGAAACTTTGATTTCCATAACACATTCAGTGGGGGGGGGGGGGAAAGAAAAAGAAAAACATGCTTAGGAATAAAGTTGGCATCCTGCTGCACAAGAATGATAAATCTCTTATGGCCTTGTTTTCTAGCCACCTTGTGGTTGGAATGCCTCCCAATGATTTAGAGCATCTAGACAGGAATACATACAAAGCCAGATGCCCAGGATGAAAGGAATTTTATGGGCAACCAGCTGGGAAATTGTTTTGAAAATCAGATAGGGAAAGAAGTGAAGTTTTTCAGCAGGCTAAGGCATAAAGGCTACAGTGAGAAGATTAATAACTGGCCTCACTAGATTGTAACTTCTCTGGCTCAGTCTAGGACAAGATCTCTTTCCCTCTATGCCAAATGTCCTTTTCCTGGAGTTGGAAATGAGAATAAGGTTTTTTTGCTTTGTATCTGATACCTTTGGTCCCATATGAAGAGGACTTTTCAGCATGATTAGTTGCTGTCAGCAACTAATGGGAAATTGAAGATGCTGCATTAATTGAAGTGGATCATCCCAGTTCCCCTCACAACTCAGACTAGCAAGCTGAGAAGCTTTATCATTAAAATTCACAGAAAATCAATTAAGAGAGGCCTAAAGCAGACTGGATTTCCCACAGGGCCTCTTTGCATTACCTCAAAAGGTAACAAATGTCAAGGGACAGAAGATGTCAGTCCCAGTGAGCTGGCTCTGTTTGCCTGGGAAAAGTTCATTAAAGATATTAAAAACTCACACTAAGGAGTGGAGGACCAAGATAATGGGATTTTGTTAGCCAGTTGGTTCAATATTGAATCATATAAATAACCAACATAGTCAGTGATTTGTTATGGATTTCTAGTAATTTTGGCTAATTGGAGGCTGAATCAGAGATAAAAATACAAAATGAACACAATGAAAACTTTATTATTGGTATAATGAAGCTAATTGTACTCTGTGTTGACAAATTTCTTAAAATAGATCTCTTCATCTGTTGCAAAAGCAAGGCACCAGTTGCAAGAATAGACTTCGCTAATTTTCATGAAGAAATCAATTTTAGAGGAGCAAGTAAGACAGATAAACTGCAACTGGGGCAAGATTTAGCCACCTCATAGTCAGAGGCAATGTCATGCTAAAGCAGTGGTGGAAAAGCAGGTGCTGACCTTGGCACTTACCAAGCATGGAAAGAAGAGGCTTTGTCTAGTTGTTCATATGACTTTGATGAAGAGAGGCTCTGTTGTGATGAGACAAGGTTGCTTTGGTCCATATAAGAGACTGGGATACGAGCTGTGGAAGGTTTTCCTGTCCATGTGTTGGGGTGAAAAGAATGAATTGTGCTTCTGACCTGCTGGAACCTCTTTGATAGGGATAAGCTGTGCTGCTGGCTGCAGGAAAGTCAAAAACCACCAATAATTTGCTAGGGCCTGTAATCTACCTGAGGAATATGGAAACAAAGAATTAATCTGAAAGAATGCTGCTGTGTTAAAGGACTCTTTCAGATACCATGAAATTGTGCCAAAGTGAATGTCCTTGTGTGTGAGAGACACTAAACATTTCCCCTCCTGCTGTAAGAAACTAAATTCTCTCACAGTAAAGGTAGCTCATCATTAGGTTTCATGAAAGCATCCAGGAAAAGCAAGTGTTCTGAAAACCTTAACAACTCTGCTAATGATTTTTTGAGATGGATGTGCTCTCACCCCAAATTGACATCACCATAACAACAGGCTGTAAGAGCCACATGCATAAATGGAAACTTAAGTGCTGAACTGGCCATTCATGCATGCCCCAGCATGGCAACATGAAGCTGGATGGCCACATTAGATGGCCAAGTATTCTTTCACTCTTTTGAGGAAAAAAAAAGTAACTAAGCATTACAAACACAGGTACCAATTAGCATAATCAGGGCATATTGTCCCACAGGCTCAATTTAATCTTTTTCCTAGCAGTGCAGCAATAACTGTTCTCCCTGACATAATTAGGTTCTGTTCAGTACAGCATTTCCATCTGCATTTGCTACCTTAGGTATAAGCCAGCACTAGTATTCAGCCAAAGCTAAAAGTGCAAAGTGGATTTTAAAAATTGCCAAGACATTTTAATGAAGTAAATTAAATAAGAGCATCTTTTCTTTTTCAGTGACTTCATCTGACAAGAAAGCAAAGGTGAGCAGCAGAAGGCAGGTGAGTTGGTGCAGTCAGGGGTAAGGATAAAAATGAAGTTTCCCAATATGGGAAAAGCAGGCAGGGCAGAGGAATCACCTCTGAAATTAAGATGGAAGTTCAGCTTCTTCTTTTTCTGTTAAGATTAACTATAGGGCTGGCTAACATCTTTTAAGACTATTTTATTTTACAAACCTTACTTAAATCCATATTAATCAGCTGTGTCTCCTGCTATCAAAATTGAGGGAAATGGCACTTTTTAGCACCACTTAGAAACAGAGGAGATAAAACTAAACTATGCAGTCCCAATGAGTGAAGGAATTATGTCCTATCCACCTTCAATAAGTCACAAAGACCAAAATCTCTTTAGAGCATGTAATTTATTTTCAGCCTTGCACAGTGAGCCCTCAGCTCATCATGGATCAAAAGATGCCTCACTAAATTACAAGAAAAATGACTGCATTCTGTTTAGTTGCAATCCTGTTAGTCACAATAAATCTTGTGTGCATCAGCTGAGCTCCAGGAAAATCATATGCAACAGCAACACCCTCTTCAGAGGCTGATCCAGTACCTTATCTAATAGTTACTCCATGACTTGCCCCTGTCAGGAGCACCATTGTGCTTGTAATTAGGGAAACAATTCCTTCTGCTGTGTCAAGTTTGAAACACTTCAAGGTATAGGAATTATTTATTATTCACCCTCATGGAATGTCCCTGCCCTTCAGAGCTCCAGTGCTACTGTGCAAAGCATTTCATGGAGCCAAACAGAAATAACTTCTGTCCCAAAATGGACTATGAGGAGCTCCCAGTGTCCTTCCTGCCTTCAGAAAATGAAGGAGCAGTCACTGTTGGGCTGTAGGGTACCAATTCAGTTCAGATGAAAAATTTTCCACGGTGATCTCCCTCCTCTCTATATTCTAACACAACTACAAACAAGCACAATGAGAGATTTTACAAGGAATAAGGGATGTTTTAAAGCAAGTATCTAAACTAAGTCGGGGACAATTACCCAGCAATTAAACACAGAAAGGCAGGCACACTTCACTACCTATTAAATGCTAAGAGCTTCATTACCTATTAAATGTTAAGAGATGTCTGAACTCTTCCAAATAAAGTAAAGAAATTAAACAGAGAGCAATATAAACATATTTTAATTAATTTAAAAGTATATAGGAACAGAGAATATTTTCCATGAAACAAGATGAAACTAAATCCCTGTCTGCGCTCTGCTGGGGGGGATCCCTAAAGGCTCCAGGAGGTGTCTGGGTGGCTCCAAAAGGGGCTTGCAGGACCCTGGGGCACCAGGGAAGGAACAGCATCATCCCAGGAATGCTGTGAGAGATTCCCCAGAGCGGCCCAACCTGGGGCCCGGGCAAGGGATGGATTCAGGCAGGCAAATACATCCAGGGGCTGCCTGGGCTATGGCAGTGAGGCCCAGCCCTGTTTCATATCTTTCTGCTCTTCATTTGTATTTAGTCCTTTGTATTTATCCTCATGACCCTCAAAATGGGATTAGATTTCTCTTTCTTTCAAGACAAAACCTTAGTTATTTTATTTCCACTAAACAACCATGTGTATTACCAGCTTAAATGACTTCTCTCTGACTTACTCTGCATCTTGCTCCTTTATAGCAAGATGCATCAAGCACCTCTGTTAAAGTACAGATGCCTCCCTGGAAAGAGGACAATCTTGCTATTTTCTGAAGAATCTTAACTTTGATGATGTACCAAATTTTACAAATCCAAGAGGAAAAAAGCCTACAGATCAGTTTTACAATTTCAAAAGCTGATTCCTCAACTCTTGCACACCAGTTTCCTTATTGGCAACGTTCAGCAGTGATACCAAACAAGCACAGAAAACAAATGGGAGAAGAAATGCAGACAGCCGTACAACCAACTGCCAGCACAAGAAACACGCTGTGCTCTTGTCACTGACAGTTTCTGTCTCATGGTTGAGATGAACCAGAAGTGGAAAGTGGCCGCAGGGAGCCCCACATGAACGAGTCACACAAGCTACTGAAGGAGAAGGTGAATCAAGTGCACTTGCTGAACTCAAAGCCATTCAGCTGGCCCTGGACACTGCTGAAAGAGAGAACTGGCCAAAGCTCTACCTTTATACTGAATCATGAATAGTAACCAATGCTCTGTGCAGTTAGATAGAAAGGTAAAAAAAGGCTAGTTAGCAACATAAAGGAAAACCAATTCAGGCTGCTGATGAATGCAAAAACATTGCCACTCAGACAAACTCTCTGTAAAAGTCCATCATGTAGACGACCATGACCCCAAAAGTCAGGCTAATAAAGAACACTAAAACAGGGAGCAAGTAGATCGAGCTGCAAAAATAGAGATGTCACAAATAAATTTAAATTAGCAACATAAGGGAAAGTTGTTCCTAGCTCAATAGGTTCATACTGCCTCAAGCCATCAAGGCAAAAATGCCACCTATAAGTAGGCACAAAACTGAAAAGCAGGTTTAACTATAAATTGCATTTCTCAAGTTATTCATAACTGTAAGACATGTGCTAAAATCAAGCAAGCCAAGCCCATAAAGCCTCTCTAATATGGGGGGCAGTATTCCAAATATAAGCATAAAGAAGCCCAGCAAATGAACTACATCACACTGCCTCAAACCCCCCAAGGCAAGTGCTACGTGATCACAATTGTAGAAGCCACATCTAGATCATTAGAAATCCACACAGTACCTCACACTACTACTCAAAACACTGTCTGAAGCCCAAAAAAGCAAGTCCTATAAAGACCCAGCACCCCTGAGAGAAACTTCAGACAACAGGACCCATTTCAAGAACAGCCTTAGAAACACCTCAGCCAAAAACCAAGATATTGAATAAATAGATCATATCCCTTATCACACACCAGCTGCCAGGAAAGTTGAACTGTACAACAGACTACTTAAAATTACCCTAAAGGCATTTGGCAGGGAAACATCCAAAAATTGAAAAATGAACTTAACAAAAGCCACCTAAACAGTCAACACCTGAGAGTCCATCACTCAAGCAAGTCCTGCCCAGTCTGAAGCCTTGCACACAGTGCATGGGGATAAAGTCCCTGTAGTACACATAAAAGTTTTTTTAAGACTGTTTAGATTAGGCCCACCTCAAGCAAAGGCAAACCAATCCGTACAATTGTTGTTGCTCAAAAACCTAGTTACACTTAGTAGGTAATGCAGAAAGATAAAGAAACCCAGTGAGTACCCCAGAAAAACCTAATCTTAAGTGAGAACTGTGTGTAAAGTTTCACTGTGGATAAAAATACACAGCAGAGTTTAAAGAATGTATTAATTAAGGCAGGATGCAGATGGTAATAGAATAAGGAGTAGATCATGTCTTAAGTTGCAATGCAAGATGCAAGCAGAAGTATACATTCTATCAGCATCTGCTGAAACCAGGTGGAGCAGGGCTCCTTATCTCTTCCATGACCCATCCCTCACAACTCCTCCCCACAAGGAGTTATACCTTATGGGAGATGCCCCACCCAAGGAGAAAAGCCAAGCATTTCCTACCTAAATAAAATCTGAAATTTGAAACATCAGAGCAACCTTTCCCACTAAATTCCCAGAAGAAGACCAGGCCTACCTTCATCACCACTAGATGTTAAAAAAGTAACTACACCCTTCTCCAAAATCATTGCTCAACAAAACCACATCTGTCACTGCAAGAAAACTATAGGTACCATTATTCAGACTGTAACCAACACCCTGAGCAACAGGGTTACAGGTTGCATTCTGACCTTGCCAGTGTCTTGGTCCTTATATTACTAGACTTTTATTTTCATTTTCCCAGTGAAAAACTGCTATTTTAATTCCCATATCATTGCCAGAGAGCTCCTTAATTTCCCAGTCATATTAATTTAGAGGGAGGGAGTTTACATTTTCCGTTTCAAGAGAAGCTCCAGAGCTCCTCAGCAGACACCTGTCTGTCAAACCAAGACAGTGCCCTGCTGCAGCTCCATCCCCATGGCAGGATCCGCGCTGGATGATCCCCAGGGACCCCCGGTGGGCAGAGCCCCCCTGAGCCCTGGTGCTGCTGATCCGTGTTGGGAAGACACCTGGCTGGGGTTCCACACCCTCCCCGTGGCCTGGATTTTCTTTGCATTTCTCTTCGTCCTTCCCAAACACCCAAAACCAGGGTAAAAATAGAGATGTTAAATAACGACCTGCTTGGGGACACGGGGGGATCTTCCAGGGGATGCGGGGGACGCTCGGTTCCAGGGATTTGAGGGGTCCTGGGAGGGACCTGGGGGTTTCTCAGGGCGTTGGGCACCCCAGTTCCAGCGGCTCTGGCTGCGCTGGGAGAGGAGGAGGAGCGGGAGGAAGAGGAGGAGAGGGAAGAGACGGAAGAGAAGCAGCGGGAGGAAGAGGAGGGACACAGGGAGGAGCGGCAGGAAGAGGAGGAGCGATTTTGCAACCACGCGCTTCTCTTGCACGCCCGCACAGACCGCAGCGTCCCCCGGGAGCGGCAGAATCGCCCCCCAAGAACCCGCAGGTGAGTGGGGAGGGGGAGCTCGCCCCAAATCCATCATGGGGGGCTCCGGGAGGGCTTTACTTTGCGGTTCAGGGGATGTTTGGATTTGCAGGAGCCCAAAGCCGAGCCCCGGAGAGGGGAGAGCGCGGAGGGGCGATCCCGGAGCCGGGGGACCCCCGGCAGCCTGGAGGGGTGCGGGAGGTTGGTGCTGAGCGGGCTCCGGGCCCCCGAGGCTGAAAGGGGCGCTGACTGCTCCAGCTGCCCTTGGGCAGCGCCACCATCAAACCCAACGCGCTCAGCCCTTGTTTTCCCCCCCAAACCAGGATTTCCCGAACTTAGGCTGCATTGAGGAGGAGGAGGCCATGAGGACGAGGTCGATGTCCCGGGAGCCGCAGGCAGGTGAGGAGGAAGTCAGTGCCCCTTTCCCCCTGTGTCCTGCTCCATCTCCCAGCCCAGCACGGCCCCGGCTGCAGCACAGCCCTGGGGGATCTCCTTGCCCTTCCCTCTGGCACTGAGGCAAATCCCATCCTCTCCTTGTCCTTCCTCCCCCAGACAAGGAGCTGAGCACGGACAGCAGGGAGGACAAATCCCCGCGGCACAGCCTCGGGCAAGAGGCCGTTTGCAGCGGCTCCACGGCGCAGGAATGCAACGGGGAGGAAAAGCCCCGCAGATCCCGCAGCAGGAGGGGCTGCAAACGCACAGCCCGGGGATCCCAGCAGGAAAGAGCCAGCCCGGGCCGGGGAGGCGGCCGGAGCTCGGAGCTGGGGCTGCGTGAGCAGCTTCACCATGGGGAGAAGCCCCACAAGTGCTCGGAATGTGGGAAGAGCTTCAGGAGGAGATGGGACATGATTGAACACCAGAGGATCCACACGGGGGAATGGCCCTACGAGTGTGGGGAGTGTGGGAAGGGATTCAAGTACAGCTCACACCTGACTGAGCACCAGAGGTTCCACACTGGGGAGAGGCCCTACGAGTGTGATAAATGCAGAAAGAGGTTTCACACCCGCTCCAGTCTCCTCCAGCACTATCGCATTCACACAGGGGAGAGGCCCTTCTGCTGCCCCGACTGTGGGAAGAGCTTCAATCGAAACTCCCACCTCATCAGCCACCGACTCATCCACACAGGGGAGAGACCCTACGAGTGTGATAAATGCAGGAAGAGGTTTCAGAGAAACACCCATCTGCTCCAGCACTATCGCACTCACTGGGATGAGAGGCCCTTCTCCTGCCACGACTGCAGTAAGGGATTCAAGACAAACTCCAACCTCGTCAGGCACCGGCGCATCCACACCGGGAAGAGACCCTAGGAGTGTCCTGAGTGTGGGAAGAGCTTCTCCAGGAGATGTACCTTGACCCAACACCAACGGAGTCTCCACTGAGAGAAGCCCTGTGAGTGCCCTGAGTGCAGGAAAAGCTTTGTGCTGGCTCCCTGTGACCTGGATTTTCTTTGCATTTCTCTTTGTCTTTCCCAGACACCCAGTACCGGGGTAAAAATGAAGACATTGAACTAAGACATGCCTGCAGACACAGGGGGATCTTCCAGAGGATGTGGGAGACCCTTTGTTCCATGGACTTTAGGTTTCCTTGAGGGTTGCTCAGGGCTTTGGGCACCCCAGGCCCAGCGGCTCTGGCTGCACTGGGAGATGCTGATGGAGGTTCTGGGGCAGCTGATCAAGGACCCCCTGCCCTGACACCCTCCCCATTTCCCGCTGTCCCCTGTCCAGGATCCTCCTCTGCCCACTGTCACTGCCCTTGCCCTCAGCCCATTCCCATCTCACAGTACTCTTGCCCCTGTCCCAGTTCAGATCCCATTCCCGGTATCATTCCCTGTCCTGTATTCTCTGCCTGGTTACCCTTCACATATTCCCAGCCCCATAATCCCTGTCCTGTTCCCCTTCTAGTATTCCTGATCCCAGTCCCCTTCCCATATTCCCATTCCCAATTCCGTTGCCCTATCTCCATGTCTGTTCCCTGTCCCATATTGTAAATCTCCATCCCATATTTTCTCTCCAATTTCTGTTTCCATATTTCCTGTTCTGTTCCCATATTACCATTCCCTGTTCCCGTTTTCATTCGCATTCCAATGTCTTTTTCTCAGTCCCCACTCTCTGTCCCTGTCCACAGTCCTGGTTGTTGGAGAGTGGAACAGAGAAGCCTCTCTGACTCCCTCTGAGAGAGAACAGTATGCAAGAATAAAATTTGAAATATTTTGAGAAGTTAAAATATACAAAACCACACAGAAATGAAATAGAGGTCTAAGGTTTAGTATAAGGCATTAGAAATATTAAGTAGCATAAATACGAAGTAGATGTTTAAATCTTAGTATGAAGTATGTAGAAATATGTTTAAAATACCATAAAAAGTAAAAGCCTTGGAAAAGCCGTCCTATAAAATAGTGGCTGCATTGGGACATTAAAAACTTAGTTCTAGACAAAATAAAATTACAGTAGGAATATTATATATATCCTTCAAATAAAACAGATAGGCCATATGCACAAGTTATATGTAGACTTCAGTATTACGGAATTCTAATAGGGTTAGGAGAAATTTGTTCGGTTCACAGTTTTGGCTCATTAGATAATTTGTCAAAACAAATCCTTGTATTGGAGCCAGAGCTCTCTCTCCCTCCTCTCTCTTTGCTCTGTCCTCCTCCACCACCATCCTCATCACCACTACCAGCACACGAGAGAAGAAGAAGAGCAAGATGAAGAAGAAAAGAACAGAAGAAGAAAGGCCAGGGAGCATCTGCCTCTGGAGACTCTGCACCAGCCGCAGCTTCGACCTCTTGCAGCAGAGAGCTGCTCCTGCTTCCATCGGGACTTTATGGCAGAGAGATTGAACAGGGACTGGAGAGCCTTGGGCTCTTTGCCTTTGGAGCCTGACGTGCCTTCACAAGAAACAACTTTACAGCAGCCAGCAGCTGCTCTGCTCTGGGAAGATCTAAAGCCACAACCAATCCCCACAGCCGGTGCCTGTCCCAGTTTTGGACACTGCTGAAGGCCCAGGCATATTTTAGCTAGGCCTTTTTCTCAAGTTCTGTGTATTTTTCTGAGGACATGAAACTTTCCCAGCTCCAGCCAGGATTTTTCACAGGCTTCAGACATTTTCTCTATTGTAAACATAAGACAAGGAATCATAACAAAGATAAACACCTGCAAAGTCCATGAGAAAGTCAGGGAGGAGAGGTGTCTCCTTCTCTGATCAATGATCTGTCTGTATTTTGCTTTGCACGAATTGTCTTACTTAAGGCAATGGTTTCTTTCAATAAATTGCTTTTTCTTGCTCTTTCCTACACCAAGCAAGAGAGAGTCTTGTTGCTGTTTTTTCGCTGCTCCATATCTTTCTCCACAGCAACATATGAAGGTCCCACCGAGAGATCGTTACTCGAGTGGATCGGGTTCGCCCTCAGCGATCTCTGACCGACCAACAGCACCGGGAAAACTCGGAGCTGACAGCCTGCAAAAACCGGGACGGACCCTGGAGGCCTGTCCTAACCGGGGTGCGGCCCGTGCTGGGGTTTGTAGCCAGAGCTGCACCGAGCAGACTGAAACCCAGAAAACCAGGGCTGCGAACCTGGGGCCAGGACCAGAGCCGGGATCGCGGCCGGAGTCGAGAGCCATCTGGGACATCGCGGAGACCCGCCTGACTACGGCAGGACGGGAAACCTGCAGAAATCGTTGGCTTTTCTCCTCTCCCACCGAGAGAGGTAATATGAGCTTGTAGCTCAGGAGCCCCTTGGCTCGGTTCGGAGCGGCGGCGAAATCCCGCAGCCCCGCGGAGCCGAGTGCCGGGAGCCCGCACAGCGAGAGCTGCGAGCTGCGTCTCGACTGTTTTCTCCCCGTCGAGAGAGGTACTGTGTTTCCCCCTCCCTCCCAGCATAGCGGCTAGGTGGGAAATTCTGAAATAATGGGGAATCGTCTGTCTAAGCAAGAGCAAACTATACTCTCGCTGTGGAGGGATGTCCTTGAAAGCTTGGACACCCCAATTCCGGACAAGGACTTGGTTGACTTGTTAGCGTGGGCAAGAGAAAGCGGGTTTTCTGAGGATGGAGGAGTGGCCTTCTCTGAGAAAGCTTGGAGAGAGCCAGGATACCGATTGTATGAAGTCATACGGGAAGGCGATACTTCAATTCTCCCTCTAACTGACACTTGGGGGATCATTAATGAAAAATTGAAGGAGGACGAGGTAGGCTCTGAGGGGAGCGAGGCAGGTTCAGAACAAAACGAGGATGAATCTGACTGCTATCCCGGGAACCCCCCGGAGCCAGACTCGCCCCCCGCGCTGACGGCTCGGAGCGGCCCCGGCTGGAGCAGCCCCCGTGCAGCCAGCGCTGCCTGGGGGGGCGGCCCCCGCCCTTGTGGGGCCGCTCGCTGCCGAGAAGGAGGTGCCGTCAGCCGGCCCCTCCACCGTGCCGGTGCCGCCGCTCGATCCGCCTGCCGGGGCAGAGCCTCCCCCTGAAAAGGTGCGGGTGGTGCTGGCCCGTCCGTCCCCGGTGCCGTCTGACCGTGACCCGCCTGCTGAGAGGAGCCGTCGGCACCAGCCACCCCAGAGAAGGAGCTGCTGCCGGCGCCTCCCTCCTCTCCGGTGCTGGAGACCGACCTGCCCGCCCGAGCAGGGTCTGGGCTGCCCTTCTCTGCCTCAGCAGAGGTGGGGCTGCCTTCTCTTCTTCCCTCAGTTTCTCCATTCGTTCACCCGGGAGCGGTGCCGACCCCAGCGCTGGACCCCACGAACGGACCCCTCCCATCGGCATTTCCAGCTGCTTCGCCGCTCCCACCCTGTGCTGACAGCAGCGATGGCTTTGTCCTCACTTCAAAGGGGGAGCAGCAGGGGCTGGTTTCATTTCTGCAGTGGGCATGGGAGGAGGGAGCGCTGGGGCAGATGTTTCTGAGCTCTATTTCCTTGTTCTAAGGGAAGAGCT
>NW_027635894.1:0-44264 GCF_903797595.1 Erithacus rubecula
GGGGTTTCTGGACGGTCACTGGACAGACTCAGGAGCTTATTATTTGCTGTTCTTCAGGGTTGTATTTTATTATAGGGTGTGGGTATAAGAGAGAGCTTAGAGAAAAGTTAGAGATTAGAAGTAATAAGAGTGGAGAGGACGAGTGGGGAGGGAAGAGAGGAGAAGCAGGAGCAGAGAAGAAGTAGAAGAGAGCAGGGAGAAGTAGAAGGATTTTCCATTTGCAGTACAATAAGTATTATTCCATAATGAATATTCTAAATTCCAATAACCGATCTATTACAATATACTAATTTCCTAATATTTGCATGCAACCTATAGGAAGAACTAAATTACCATGTTTTATGGCTTTACCCTTATCTTGAGATCTTTCCTGCCAGGCTTGAGACAGGATGTCTGTTGCTTCTTTGGCATGTATGGTATTTGGTTTTATCTAAACAAAGGAAGAGGTCTCAAACCTTAACATAACTATTTTCATCATCTATGTCAAATACTGCTAACATCTCTATTTCATCTATTGTTTCAGAACTGCTTGCTAGGCATTCATAAGTCTTTGCTATTCCTTCACCAACATCTCCCCATTTCGCTGAACAACAAAAATATTAGAAACTGTCTTGGTCATTATTTTCCTTATACACTGGAGATGCAGGGTAAAAGCACTAATAACACAACTATTACTAATAGAGTAAACAAGCCTATTTTACAGAGTTCCTTTAGCCAAGAGGCAAAGCTCCAACCTTTGAACAACCTGTCTAGCCAGGTTGGATCACTTGTAGTAATTTGGTTAGCTAAATCCTTCAAATTGTGCAACTGTTTATGAATAGAAACAGAATGATCTGATAAATTCATGCAACACAATCCTTGAAAATCTTCACAGCCATGCCCATGAGCCAGTAAAAGGAAGTCAAGGGCTGCTCTGTTTTGTAGAGTAGCATGTTTCACTGCTTCTTCATCTGTCAACAAGTCACTAATTGCAATTGATGTGGCATTTACTTCTTTACTGAGCCAACATCCCAACTGATTTAACTGTCTCAGAGCAAATGTAGTGCTCACCTGAGGTAAAAAAATGCTTGTGATAATTGTCGTGCCAGAGTTCCACAGGCGAAAGTCACTTTCAAAATGATGTCCTGTGGAGGATCTGATTTTTCTACTTTTCTTTTTGACCACCTCTTTAACACTGGGGGCTGTTATGGGAAGTTGTCCAAATGCTCAGGGGCCACCTTCTATATATGAAGGTATGCCCTGCCATGCTCTGTCTCCACAGATGAGCCAAATTCCCTTGGGAAATCGTATCGGAAGTTTGCTAAATCGACTTGCGTGTGGCTCAAAATATGTGAGAAGTTTAGTTGGATTACACCAAAAAGTCACATTGCTATAAACTCTGTGATATGGGGTAACATTTAAATGAGGACTATCTCCTTCCATGAGATGAAAGAAATAACAACTGTTCATAGTTATGAACCTAAGATTTCAAGCTCTTGGAGATCAAATTGACCAACTTTAGAATTGTCAATATAAGTTCGATATTTTTGGCTGGGAACTGAAAGAGCATGAGCATCATGGTAAGGCCAGTACCTCTCCAGGGTAACATTATCAAAACCTTTTGGGAAAGGTACTCCAACTAAACAGGTTGAAAAGGGTTTTTCAGGACTTGTGTTAGATAGGCAAATGGTATCAGAGCCTGCAGACTTGGCTAAATTAACCCACATATTTGTCTTTGGTTGACTTACAGGTAAAGCTTGACTACAAAAACTAAAACAAAAGAAAAATAACATGCATTCACATGATCGATACAACTCCATTATTTTCCTGAGCTGTTTCTGGCAGGTGTAAAATAGTTCCTTGTTTTTACATTATTACCGGGGGTGCTGTGGCATCACCTCCCCCTCTGTCTTTTACAACGAGTGTTCCAGGGTGTGATAATAAGGCTGAACTGGAGAATTCTGGTCCCGGGTTGGGTTGCGGTGCTGTAGGCGAGAGCGTGGCTGGAGCGCGGCGGGCCGGAGGCGGGGCTGCGGTGAAGGCGGCACGGCCGGATCCGGGACCGCGGCGGCGATGGGCAGCGGCGCGGGGAACGCGGGCTGCTCGGGAGGGTCGGGGACGGGGCACCGCGACGGCAGCGCCGGCACCGGACAGCAGCTGAGCAGCGACGGCTCGGGTGGAGGGGCGAGAGAAGGCAGGCGGGCCGGCGACGCGGCTGCAGCCGCGCTCTGGACGGGAGGGCGGGTCGGGGACGGGAGCTCCCCGGGGAGCGCTGCTGGCCGGGGTGGGGAGCCGAGCCGAGGCATCGCCGGAAAAGGTTCCGGCGGTGGCATAAGCGGAGGGGGGGGCACGGGCAGCGGGGGGGATTCAGGATGAGCCCCCCCGACTCGCGGCTGGGCACGGGGCTCGCCGCTGCTGGCTGGGATAGCAAGGCCTGCTGAAAAACGCGCGGGATGGCGGCAGCGCCGCGCCTTGGGGGAGGGGCCGCGAGGCTTCCAGGAGCGAGGGAGGGAGGCGGGGTCGGCGTGACGGGAGGGTCACTCTCCATTTTATCACTCTTCCTTTCCACCCTCCGCCCATAAAGGGGGGTTGGATGGTCCCCGTCTCCCTCCTCCCATCAAGGGGTCACCTCCTGAGAATCCCCCAGCATGACAGCAACAGACACACCCCCATTCCCAAACCCCAGAAGCATCCACCCTCGTCCTGTGTGGGAATGAGGAGTCAGGTCATCCCCATCCTCCTCCCATTACAGGGAGGGGCTGGGTGGTCTCTGCTCGTGCTTACCTTGCTGTGGGCGGGGTGGTCTCCGTGAGCGGAGCAGTCTCTGGTGGGGTCTCCACGCCCGTCGTTGCCGCTCCTCCCCTACTAGAGGGTCTGGAGCTTTCTGTAGGGATGAGGGTCAGGTCATCTTCATCCTCCTCACTTTACTGGGAGGGGGCCGGGCCGTCTCCGTTCGTGGTTCGTGCTTACCTCGGTGTGGGTGGGGGGGTCTCCGTGGAGGGGAGCAGTCTCTGCTGGGGTCTCCATGCCCTTCATTGCTATGAGGGGCCAGCGGGTTCATCTCCGTCCTCGCCCACTGCCAGGAATGAGGGGTCAGGACATCTCCGCCTGCTTCTCATTACTGGGAGGGGGCTGGGCTGTCTCCGTTCGTGGTTCGTGCTTACCTTGGTGTGGGTGGGGGGTCTCCATGGAGCGGAGCAGTCTCTGGTGGGGTCTCTGTGCCCTTCGTTGCGGCTCCTCCGCTAAGCGGGGGCCGGATTATCTCCGCCCTCACCCACTGTGGGGATTAAGGCAACAGGGTCATCTCTGCCCACTTCCCATTACTGGGAGAGGGCCGGGTTGTCTCTGTTCGTGCTTACCTTGCTGTGGGCTTGGGGGTCTCCATGGAGCAGAGTCACCGGTGGGGTCTCCGCGCCCGTCGTTGCCGCTCCTCCGCTATTGGGGGGGCGGGATCGTCTCCGTCCTCACCCACTATGGGAATGAGGGGGTCAGGTCATGTCCATCCTTCTCTGCCACGGAGGGGGCTGGGTGGTCTCTGTGCTTACCTCGGTATGAGTGGGGTCCTCTCCGTGGAGCAGAGGAGTCTCTGCTGGGGTCTCCGTGCCCTTCGTTGCTGATTCCCCACTACAAGGGGGCAGCGGGTTCATCTCCGTCCTCGCCCACTGTGGGAATAAGGGGTCAGGACATCTCCGCGTGCTTCCCATTACTGGGAGGGCGCGGGCTGGTCTCTGTGGTTCGTGCTTACCTTGGTGTGGGTGGGGGCGTCTCCATGGAGCGGAGCAGTCTCTGGTGGGGTCTCCACGCCCTTTGTTGAGGCTCCAATACTAAGTGGAAGCTCGGCCATCTCCGTCCTCGTCCTGTGTGGGAATGGGAAGAGGGGTCAGGACACCTCCGCCTGCTTCCCCTTACTGGGAGAGGGCCTGGGGGGGTCTCTGTTCATGAGTACTTTGGTGTGGGCTGGGGGCTCCCCATGGAGCGGCATCATCGGTGGGGTCTCTGCGCCCGTCGTTGCCACTCCTCCACTACTGGGGAGCGGGATCGTCTCCGTCTTTGTCCACTGTGGGAATGAGGGGTCAGGTCATGTCCGTCCTCCTCCACCACGGAGGGGTCCGGGTGGTCTCCGTGCTTACCTTGGTGTGGGCGGGGGTGCGCCCCGTGGAGGGGAGGAGTCTCTGCTGGGGTCTCCGCACCCTTTGTTCCTCTTTCACTGCTCTGCGGTGGGGCCGGCCATCGCCATCCTCCACCTAATATTGAGAAGAGCTGGGGTGTCTCTGTATGTACCTTGGGGTGGGCTGGGGGCGGGGGGATGGGGGTGGTCTCCGTGGAGCGGAGTCACGGGTGGGGTCTCCGTGCCCTTTGTTGCTGGACAGACGGCGCAGAGCGGATCTGTGCCCACCCCATGGGTCTCCTCCTGGTGCTGCTCAGGGCTCCTCTCCCGGGGTCTCCTCCTCCCACCGCTGCCGCTGCTCCCGACCCGAGCCACTGCGGCTCTTTATATACCCACAACAAGCCCGGCCCTTTTTAGGAACAGCCAATAGATGTCGAGGAACAAACATGGGGGCGGAGCAGCCAACGGTCCAAATTGTGAAGAAACAGAGAGGAGGCGTGGCCACAGTGTGACCGAGCGATATGATTGGTCAGGAGGAGGAGGATCCCAAAAGGGGCGTGGCTAGGGCCCAGGGTCAGGGTGGGGGGCAAGTGTGAGGGCGGGGTGGGGGAGGGGCCGGGGTCACATCGGGATTTCGGGAGCAGCTCCGGGCGCTCCCGGTGCCTCCGCAGCTCTCCTGGAGCCCAGTCAGGCCCTGCAAGAAGCAGAGGAAGGGGTTTCTGTGGGTGGCCAGGCCAATGGGAAGGGTCTCTGGGGGTCCCAGCCAGGAGACAGGACTTCCAGTTGCTTTTCAATGTGCAGTTTCTTTTTCTTATCTTCTACAAAATGAGTTCTTGACACAAGTGTCAACGGCATGTCCGGAAGTTGCAAAACTTCTGCCTACAAGGTCTTTTAAGGATTTATTCACCAATAAAACACTGCCAACACAGATATTAATGTTTAATTCAAAACTAAGAAATTTAGTCTAATTGCAGTGTGACCTTTCTTAGCGAATCAAGTTCTGGCACATAGACCTAGTCTAAGACTTTTTGTCTCTTCTGCAACTACTTTTACTCTTTCTGTATCTTAAACTCTATAGCTAAACTTTTCTCATCTAAATACATCTCTGCTTTGAGTATTAAATCTACATTTCGCTTCTAGCACCTAAGTTGGAAGATTTTCCCAAGGCCTCAGGTCAAATGCTGTGTTGTTTTCTAGACTTTGATTGACAGGCCCAATGTTGTAGAATTCCTTGCATTTTGAATTCCAACAGAATTTCACAAACACGAGGCCCCATAGTGACACAACAGGGCCTGGTGGAACCCAGGGCAGTGTTGTGACACCACAGAACCAGACGGAAGTGAGCCCCATGCATCTCCCAGTGTGACACGGCCAGAGACCCCCAGCCCTGAGCATCCCCCAGTGTGACACAGCCCGAGACGCCCCCAGCCCCGCCATTCCCACCCGGAGAGGCCTGAGACCCCCCAGGATCGCCCAGGGAGGAGGGGGACGGAGACACCCCCAGGCCCCCCCGCGCTCCCTGCCCACCTGAGGGTCTCCGTCTGCCTCTGCATGGGGCGGGTGGGATTGCGAACTTGGTTTGAGTGGCGAGTGACTTGTTGGGAGAGCAAAGATCAGGAACAACACTTGATGTGATTTTTTTTCAACTTTATTTTGTCCTTATTTTTAGCTGGCTGGGACGATGGTCAAAACCCTCCCATGTGGGGGGGCTGGCGCAGTCCTTGGCTGTCCCGGGGCTTGTCTGTCCTTACCTGTGTTGATCCGGGGTGGTGTCCGACCCCCTGTGGTTTGGGGGAGCTGTAGTGCTGTCCATCCATGTTACCGTCGGCACGCTGTGCTGTCTTGGTCGCCTTCAAGAAGGGGGATGCTCTGTCGGGGTCCGTCCTCCTCGCCCCCGGGGGGAAGCTCTGTCGGGGTCCACCCTCCTCACCCCAAGGAGACAACCGGGGAGTGGGGTGTCTCCGTGCTTATCCTGTGTGGAGATGTGGGGAGGGGTCAGGTGACCGCGGTCTTTCTCCACCATGGAGGGGGAGCCGGGTGATCTGTGCTTATCTCGCAGTGTGCGCTGGGGGATGGGGGGTCTCCGTGGAGCAGAGTCACGGGTGGGGTCTCCGCGCCCTTCGTTGCCGGGCAGACGGCGCAGAGCGGATCTGTGCCCGCCCTGTGGGTCTCCTCCCGGCACTGCTCGGGGCTCCTCTCCCAGGGTCTCCTTCTCCCGCCGCCGCCGCTGCTCCCGAACCGAGCCCCCGGGGGGATGCTCTGTCGAGTCCATCGTCATCCTCTCCCTCGGGGGGATGCTCTGTTGGTCTCCGTCATCGCCCTCGTCCCCGGAGGGATGCTCTGTCGGGGTCCGTCATCCTCCTCGTCCCCGGAGGGATGCTCTATCGGGGTCCATCGTCATCCTCGTCCCTGGGGGGATGCTCTGTCAGGGTCCATCGTCCTCCTCTCCCTCAGGGGGATGCTCTGTCGGGGTCCGTCGTCCTCCTCGCCCTTGGGGGGATGCTCAGTGGGTCTCTGTCATGGCCCTCGCCCCCGGGGGGATGCTCTGTCGGGGTCCGTCGTCCTCCTTGCCCCCGGGGGATGCTCTGTCGGGGTCCATCGTCATCCTCGCCCCTGGGGGGATGCTCTGTCAGGGTCCGTCGTCCTCATCTCCCTTGGGGGAATGCTCTGTTGGGGTCCGTCGTCCTCCTCGACCCCGGGGGGATGCTCAGTGGGTCTCCGTTGTTGTCCTTGCCCCCGGGGGGAAGCTCTGTTTGGGTCCACCCTCCTCTTCCCAAGGAGAGAACCGGGGAGCAGGGTATCTCCGTGGTTATCCTGTGTGGAGATGTGGGGGGGTCAGGTCACCGCGGTCTTTCTCCACCATGCAGGGGTGGCTGGGTGATCTGTGCTTATCGCGGTGTGCGCTGGCGAAGGGGTGGTCTCCGTGGAGCGGAGTCATGGGTGGGGTCTCCGCGCCCTTCGTTGCCAGGGCAGACTGGCACAGAGCGGTATCTGTGCCCGCCCCGTGGGTCTCCTCCCGGCGCCTGCTCGGGGCTCCTCTCCCTGGGGTCCCCTCCTCCTGCCGCCGCCGCTGCTGCTCCAGTCCCGAGCCACCGCGGCTCTTTATATACCCCGAGCAAGCCCCGCCCCTTTTAGCTTTAGCAATAGGCCGTCGAGGAATCAAGCGTGGGGGCGGAGCAGCCAACGTCCTGCATTGTGATGGTACCAATGAGGAGGCGTGGCCACAGAGTGACGAGCGATCTGATTGGTCAGGAGGAGGAGAACTCCAAAAGGGGCGTGGCTATGGCCCAGGGGTCGGAGGGGAGGGGGCAAGTGTGAGGGTGGAGTGGGGGAGGGGCCGGGGTCACACCGGGATTTCAGGAGCAGCTCCGGGCGCTCCGGTGCCTCCGCAGCTCTCCTGGAGCCCCGTCAGGCCCTGCAAGAAGCAGAGGAAGGGGTCTCTGCGGGTGGCCCTGGCCAATAGGAGGGTTTCAGGGGGATCTCTGGGGGTCCCAGCCAGGAGACAGGACTTCCAGTTGCTTTTCAATGTGCAGTTTCTTTTTCTTATCTTCTACAAAAAAAGTGAGTTCTTGTCACAAGTGTCAACGGCATGGCCGGAAGTTGCAAAACTTCTGCCTACAAGGTCTTTTAAGGATTTATTCACCAATAAAACACTGCCAACACAGATATTATGTTTAATTCAAAACTAAGAATTTAGTCTAATTGCAGTGTGACCTTTCTTAGCGAATCAAGTTCTGGCACACAGACCTAGTCTAAGACTTTTTGTCTCTTCTGCAACTACTTTTTCTATATCTTAAACTCTATAGCTGAACTTTTTCTCATCTAAATACATCTCTGCTTTGAGTATTAAATCTACATTTTCGCTTCTAGCACCTAAGTTGGAAGATTTTCCCAAGGCCTCAGGTCAAATGCTGTGTTGTTTTCTAGACTTTGATTGACAGGCCCAATGTTGTAGAATTCCTTGCATTTTGAATTCCAACAGAATTTCATAAACACGAGGCCCCATAGTGACACAACAGAGCCTGGTGGAACCCAGGGCAGTGTTGTGACACCACAGAACCAGACGGAAGTGAGCCCCATGCATCTCCCAGTGTGACACGGCCAGAGACCCCCAGCCCTGAGCATCCCCCGGTGTGACACTGCCAGAGACCCCCCAGCCCTGAGCATCCCCCAGTGTGACACAGCCAGAGACCCCCCAGCCCCATCATCCCCCAGTGTGACACAGCCAGAGACCCCCCAGCCCTGAGCATCCCCCGGTGCCTCGCCCTGGCTAGAGGCAGGACCCCTCTAAGCCTGTTTCTCCTTCTTTTCTGGGGCATACATCTTAGAGGTTCCCTCAAGAGTGTCAGACATGTCATTATCAGTATCACGTTCAGCACTTTGGCTGCGAGAAACAGGAGCGGCTTTCCTTTTGGTGGAACTTCCTCTTTCAATCTTTCCTTCCTTCAAATCCCGCACTTGTTTTGCCAGAGCAGCCGTAGGCTTCCCATCCCATCTTCTCATGTTCTCTCCAGAATCTCGCAAGAAAAACCACAACTCAGCTCGGGGAGTGTACCTCCTCTCCCAACTGGGGGAACGTCTGCGTTGGGTACCAGGGTTTCTAATCTGTACAGCTGAAATTTGGAGGAGGTCCTCCTTAATCTCCTCCCTGAGTTTCCGATGATTTTTCTCTATTTTATCTTCTAAGTCTTGCAAGCGTGTTTCCACAGCTGCAATTCTAGCATGAGTCGGGCCATGTACTGCATCCGCATATGCACGAAGCTTCTTTGCCATATCGAGTACTGTCTCATACACCTCATCTCTCTTCATTATCGCTAGGGCAGACGCATACTCAGGTGGCCCAAGCCGCACAAGTTTTCTCCACATCACCGGTGTGCATGGTACCAGGTCTGGATTTCTAGTTGTTACATCATCCGAAAAAATAATTTCTGCTACTGCCATTTCCCTGAGGCGTTGGACCCCCTGCTCTATGGTTTTCCATCGGGTCTGCTGCACATATAAGTCATCTGCACACAGATATCTTTGTGCCACGCTATCCAGGACCCGTGCCCAAAGGCTTTGAGGGTTAGCTCCCCTCATCACACCTTGGTCGATAACAGGATCATGAGACAGAGACCCCAAATGTCTCGCCTCAGAGCCATCCAAAACTGTGGCCTCCCCTGCTGCATCCCAGAGACGAACCAGCCAGCTAATAATAGATTCATCAGGTCTCCGGGTGTAATCTTTTCTTAAACCACGAAGATCCTTCAGGGAAAGGGATTCATTATTAGTCTCTGCTCTTCCATTAGTTGTTTTAACTCCTGATTTTACATCAGGAGGTGTTGAAGGTCCCTCTCCAGCATCATCATCATCATCATCTTCCACTAGCCTATCAGTCTTCTTGGTGCATTTCCCACTTCTTGTACTAGTAGCCACAGCCATTGGTTGGGGCTTATTCTCCAGTTTAGCTGCTGGGTTTTGGCCTAGGGGGTTGGCTGCAACTTGAGTCACTGGGATAGGGGATAATTTATCTCCCTGTTCCCTCTCCTCTGTCTCCTGCTCTATCGTGCCTAGCAGGGTACGATATGCATGTGCCAGGGCCCAGCTCACTGCAATAATCCTTTTCTCTTTAGAACCATCCTGACACTTCCCCTTTAAGTACCTTGCAACCTCAATCGGATTTTGAATCTGTTCTGATGGGAATTCCCAAATTATGGGGTCAGAAAACTCCTTTAAAATCTGGCCCATTTTCTCCCATTTGCCATTCCACTCAAGATTCCTCCTGCCCAGCTTGACTCCCAAATCAGGAGTCCTCCCAGCCCCTTTAGAAATCTCGGCCTTAATTTTGTATAAACTGCAAATGGTGCAACAAAGACTTAACAAATTAACTGCCAAAAAGATAATGTCCTTAATATTCAGGGAGACCTGAATATTTTCTAATACCGATGTAACTAATTCAGAGGAGAGGAAAGGAAATAAAGGCAGAAAATCCTCTTTTCCTGCTTCTCCTCTAAGAAATAACACAAGCCATGATTTATATATTCCTGAAGCCGATTCTAACATTCTTATAAATCTCTTATATGCCATTATCACCAAGCCTAGCCCGATGAGTATTTTGGTTAATACCCCTTTAATACAAAAACTTCATATTAAAGAGAGCACCGGAGCTATCTCTGGATAAGTAAACAAGCCCAACGACCACAACGGTATTAACACTTCAAAGAAACTTAATAACCACCCATACAGGCAGGCTCCCACAACAAAAGACATTCTGGATTCAATAGACATACCAATACCAACAGTTGAAAACAAAATATTATTAGAATAAAGTTTTTTCCACTTTTTCTGGCTTCCCCGCACGGGCCACCAAAATAATTTGTCCAAGTTTGGGACAAATTTTAGGAAAAAGACCTCCAAAGGGTCCCCTCCCCCCTTACAATTCCTTCCTTCACTAAGCTCGGAAAGAATTTTCTTCAGGGGAAAGTGGAAAAAACCTTTTTATTAACAAAATACAAAAGAAACACTTCCCAGCACAGACCCAGATTGAGATGAACTCGGCAGATCTTCGCTGGGAAGGGCAGCAGAGCTTCTTTGGCAGACTTCCAGAGGTGGTCTCCGAAGTTCAGATCTGTGTCCTCTGGAGCCGGTGCAAATCTTAGGGATGGGGGGGGAAAGGGAGAGGGGCAGTTTAGGCAGCCGGGGGGGGGAAAAGCAGCTGAGCAGCTGAGGGGAGGGGGGCAGGGGGGCAGCAGAAGCAGCGGCAAGCAGCAGCCAAAGCAGCGAGCAGCGGAAGCAGCAGCAAAAAGCCCCCAAAAGCTGAAAAAACACCCGGCTAGATAAAACAGCCCGGGGGAGGGGCCGGCAGCTCCATGGTGGGGGGTAGGGAGAGGAGTTAGTCAAAACATAACCCATAACAGACTCCATATCCCATCATGACCCGTGCCTCACAGGGAGACACTCAAGTTGCGCCTACAACTCCCATGATGCTCCGCAACCCCTTTACACCATATTATACCCCCGCCTACAACTCCCATCATCCCCCATGCTCCAGAGAGCCCAGTTAGAGCCCCCGAAGTGCCCGCCCTGACCCCGAAGGGTCCCAGATTCCCCTCCCTGACCTCCAAGTGCCCTCCTGGACCCCCAAGTGCCACTCTGAAGCCCAGACTTCCTTCAAAATTTTTCCCCAGAACCAAAAGTGCTCCAAATGTACCCAGAAATGTCTCCCTGGACCCTGAAGTGCCCGCCTTGATCCTGTCTGAGAAAAAGTTGATAATAAAGATGATACAATGATTAGAAATATTACAAATTATGTTAAGAAAGGAGAAATAAATAACCAATAGAGCTTAATTAATTAATTAAAGGAATTGTGTTACTTACAGACAATGACCAATAATTTATTTGGTTGGTAATAATGTAAACATTATGAATATAATTACATAAATTAGGTTTAAGTGTATACAATAACAATACTTTATCTCAATTTTTTTTTTTAATTTAATACCATTTTTGTTATAAAGAGAAATTGATGAAGTTTTTTTTTTTTTTTATATTTTTGGTTATCAGTCCCAGGCGGGAGATATCATGCGCTAGTGAGGTTGGGGGTGAGGAGCAGGTTGTCCAAACGGGGTCACCATGCAAGACGCTCTTTCTTCCATGTGCACAGAGTTCCTAAGAAAACATTCAGCATCAAGATCCCTTGGCAAATTCTTCTATCAGTTTCTCTCCGCACTGAAAAGTAGAAAAATATTCCCCCGAGGTAAATAAAGTCAAGAGATGCACTTTGAAATCTTCCTCTTAAACAGAACTCTAAACTCACTCCAAGCAGCAGCACAAGCCCTGGAGACTTGAAGAATTGAAGGAAGCCAAAGAGATCCTGAGGCCTTCCTGCATTTTAAGATTCCCCATGATGGATTTGGGGCTGAGTCCAGGAGCCCCAGGTACTGAGAGAAGGTTGAAGAAGCTGCTTAAGGAGTCAGAAGCAAAACTCCAAGTGCCTTGGAGCATCAGTGTCCCCACTGAGGGCAGGGACTGCCAAAGGTTCTCCAGGGACTGGTGAGAGCAGATCCTTGAAGGCAGCATTGCAGGAGCCAAAGGCTGTGAGCAGGAACTGCAATGCTGAGCAAGGCCTGGGCTGGTTGGAGGCAGCAGAAAGGCCAAGGGCTGAGCCCAGGCCTGGCCCAGCAGGGCCTGTCCCTCACGGGTGGCTGGGGGCTGTTCCTGGGGCACTGGGATGGGAGAGTGTCACGGTCCGCCCAATTCAGGAGCGAGTCGTGACTGGTTCTTTTATGGATCTCGGAGTGCAAAAGACACAGCAGGGGACAAAACCAGTTTATTTCTACAGAAATGCACTTTATTTAGTGCCAACCAAAATGCGATAGTGGGACAGAGAGAGAGAGAGAGAGAGAGAAAGAAAGGGGGGTCGGGATTATAGCTACCAAGACGGGCAGACGAATCCTCGTGGAGCAGCCAATAGATGTCTGTTGCCGTCTGGGGAGATCTCGGGGGTCTCCTTTGAGAAAGTGACTTTTATAGTCCTTTCCCAAAGCAAGTGGCTTCTGGCCAAAAGGTGGGAAGATTTATGGACTATTGTATGTGGAGCTCGTTACACACACACAGGCCAGCCCATACCGGACCAGTCCATTGTTCTTCCATCTGTGGGAGCTTTGTTGAGTCAGCGCCCCGTGACTAGTTGTCATGAGAAACCAGTCCTGGTGGGCATCACCTGCGGAACAGTCACTTGGCGTTCCTCCCATCCCTGGCCAGCGCAGGCCTCAGGCGAGGGTCGTTGGGCAGAAACAGACGAGAGGCTCAGATGGACTCTCACATCACCCCGTGACCAACGAGCGTCACTGAGAAACTCCATCAGCATCATGTTGTGACGTTGTAGCATCTTCAGGAACCGCCATTGGTAGCATATCCTGAAAACAGGGACAGGGCAAACAAAATCAGGGGATAAGAAGGAAAAGGGAAAAGGGAAAGAATAAGGAAGGAAAATAAACAGAAAAAATAATAAACCAAAATAATCACAACAAAATTGATTAGAACAATTTTCCAAACAAATCACAATCATATGTAACTTTCAAACAAATCAATATTAAAGCAAATCAATAAAATAACATCAAAAGAATTAAAATTAAAAGAATTAAAATTAAAACAATTCATTAAAATAACATCCAACCATATAAAATGCAAACAATTAGAATTAAAGCAAATCAGTATACATATATATAATATGTTTTTATTATTAAAACAATTATTTTCCAAAACCATTTTCAATCAAAAGCTTAACATTACTAAAAGTAATCATACCAATCATAACAAGCAATAAACAATTCTAATCAGTTTGGTGTTAAAGGCCTGACTTTTACTGCTCGTGTAATTTGTCTGGTGTCAAATTTAGGGATATCTTTAGCAGATGGAATAGTGATCAAATTATGTGCTTCCATTGTTGATGCCAATTGTGTCAGCCGTTTTACCGTTCTCCAATTCAGGATGTATAGAATGACTGACAAAACAAAATCGATCAAAATCAAACGTACAATAATGGGATGATACAATTTGTTTAGGATGCCGGTAGCAGTAGGTGATCACCCAAAAAGAGTATCCCACCACCTGAGTTCAGCATCCCCTTTTACCCTTTCTAAAACCTGATGTATTTCTTCCACATCGTGATGAACTGTCACCTGGGTCTTCTGACCATTTTTCTTGATTTTCCCCAAAATCCCAATTAAGTCCTGGTGAGGCAACAATTGTTTAATCAAAGTGAGGTTCATCCCGATGGGAGGAGGCACTAACTGATGAATCAGTGTAAAATTGGATTTCAAAAGGTGATAAGACATAACCGGAGCAGTATAGGAAAAGTCACAGCCCATGATTGTGGTAAAATTACAAACACAAAAATTTAAATGATTTTTTAGATCCACTGTTGCATTTTCTACAAACACTAAGTTGCAAGCAGTTCTTACACACACATATCCATTTCCTATGTGCACCAGCACTGTTGCAGGAGTCTCATCAAGGTGTATTTCAAAATGACAGATATTTTGCTCTGTGTCTAAACAGATGTCTTGGGCCACAATGGCATTGCTTTCACAAATGAAACCCAGTTGCTCCCGAACAACACAAGATTCCAAATTAACAGTTTTCCATTTCTCACCAATTTGATGGGCCCATTCTCTATGCTCGAAAGGATAGAGAATAATTCCATTGTGATTCAATCCTAATGCAATGATGGGGTGTATCAAATGCACTGAAGCGTTACATATTGTCACCACAAAGGCTATGGCTGTGTTTGTGCTGGGGTTGTAGGTAAAGTTTACCAAATTCCACCAGGACTGAAACTTCCTTTCAAAATCATTAGCATTTTCCCAAATTATTGTCCGGATTTCAGTAGGGAAGATGCCTTCTTCCCTTTCCCTTATAATTGAGGCAACAACTGTTTGCATCCAAAGCTGTGCCTGGATACAGCTGAGGGCTAAGGAGATGTTGTTTTGAGCAGTACCAAGAGCATCAATTATCAATTTGTGATCATTTATATTTGCCTTTTCCCAATCCGGTAAAATGTTTGATAATAACCACTGTTGTGTCCCCAGGGCTGTTAAAGAGGACTGCAGAGGTTGTTTCAATTTGGTCAAGTCTCTGGTGGTGGCAACCAATTTGTTCATTAATACCTCTGAATCAATGCTATTTAAAATTCCCAATCCTGTTCCCACAACACCAGTTATGTCCCTTGTTTGTTTCTTGAAAGGATCCTCCTGGTTTTGCAACCAGGTTGTTTGTCCACCCCAAGAAAAGTTGAATTACCTGGCTGAATTACTGAGACATTGTTTTGCATTGGCAATTTGACTTGTTAAAAGACCATGCTGAATTAAACAATATTGGCTGTTGGCCAGTTTTCTTAATTATGTAAGGCCCAATTTCAAAAATTTTTAGGCTCAGTATAACCGGTGGTTGGGTATTAGGTGTTACAACATTAAGTTCCCCTTTATATTTTGTATTGTTTTTCCCAGACATAATTTTTTGGGAAAATTGTACAACAGTTCACTTTTGATTTTGAATCTTCACAAAATAAAACACACCTGTAAGGTCCTGTGCCATAACTGTGTACAGGGTCAATGAGGGATTCAGCAATTAATCTTTACATTCCGTGGTGTTATTCTGTGAAAATCAAACACAACAGAATCTGCCACAAAAAGACAGGAGGTTAAAATGATGGAGCTATGCAGACAGAAATTCTGTTAACTTCCCAGTCATTTTTCTGCAAAGAAGGAAGCCACTCTGTACCTCCTTTAAACACAGCATAAGAGTCAGTGTAGTTGCAAACAAAGGAGGCACTCTGCACTTCAAGCTGGAAAACACCCCAAATAACCATCAGCACTCCAACCCAAGAATCACCCCATCCCCCAGCAATAATTTGCTCAGCAGAAATATCAGTGAACAAAGAATTAGTGAACAAAGATTGTTTGGGGGAGAAAGCAGAGGCTACTTTAATTACTGAGGCAGGTTTGTCATAGCTGTTGCCCAAGTTCTCAGTTTCTGTTATTGCCAGATTTTTTACAGTTCCTTCTGTTACTGAGGATTTCTGGGCCACTCTGTCAGGGGGGGCAGTCCCAGTCTTCAAAAACTTCACTTCCTGAGAAGGTTTTTGAATTTTCTCTGAGGCAATTTGCAAGTTAGGGCTTTCTAGGTGTGAAATTATTTTCTGTTGCACATCCCTCACTTCTTTATTTTCTTCTTCTCCTATCAATACATCATCTATGTATTGGTACACAGCTACAGTGTCAGGTTTGGGTTTTTGGATTGGCCATACAGGGAAGTTTTGCAAGTCCTGTATAACCGGTTTGAGCCTTTTTTTGGCAACAGAGGGAAGAGAGTATTGTTTTACATTTACAGATAATTGCATAGGTGATTTATGGCCAGCAGTGAATTTTATTTCCTGTATAATTTGCAAGCAGGCAGCCTTTTGAATGTTTTCTAGGAGTTGGTCTGGGGTGCCAGTTATGGCTAGAGGATCACCTCTTTCTAGGGGGCTAAATCCCCCAGTGCAGTAGGCTGCATGCTGTGTTAGAGTTTCCAGTTGTTGAGAAAACTCCAGGCCCCCAGTACCCACTGGCTTCTTGTTCACTTAATTTAATTTGATCTTCTCCAGTGAGTGAAACTCTAAAAATATACTCGGTCTCAGATTCTTGTGGGAGGCGTGAGTATTCTTTCTTTAATTTGGCCAATTCAGTAGCAGTGTATGGTATTTCTTTGGAGGTTATGTGGGGGTCAAAATCCTCGTTGTTCACGTGTCTATATTCTGTTTTAACGAGAGGTCTCATTTTAGAGCAGCAATTTTCCCCACAATTTTGTATGTGTACTAGTTCTCTCTGTGGGTATATCTGCTTTATGTGATATGTTTCCTTTTCTTCTGTTTCATTAGCTGTATCTGCATGTTGTGAGACATGTGATAATTGTAGCAAATAGTTGTGATTTCTTTCCTGCTCTTGTTGGTTTTGCAGAGTTTATACCTGATTTCTTTTCTGCTATAGTTGGATTTCAAGAGTTTCTACCTGATTTGTTTTCTCCTGTAATAGTTTTTGCAAAGCTTCCACCAGGTTTTGCAAGTCTATCACTGCATTTTCCTCACTCACTCGTTTAAAATGAGATTCTACAGGAGCTGAAAGACAAGTGCCTAGAACTGTGGAAAGTATGGTTTTATTTTTCTTGCTCAGTTTGAATTTTGTTTCATGTTGCAAAGAATGTATTCTATCAATCACATTTTCTAAATTAAACCAATTACTGTGTGCCCAGTCTTCCCCCCCTTGGGAGGGTCTGGCATTATACTTAGCTAGTAAAGTGTAAAATGCAGCTTTATCATTTTCAGACATTTTTATGAAGGGACTAAAACCACTCTCAGGGAGACACACTTAAAGTTACAGAAAAAGCACAGCTGAAACTGTGAATCCCTTCTCGTCCCTGGAGCGGGTGAAGAGACACACTACCTGGGAGGTACTAACTTAACTACAAAAACCACTTGTCTCTTCGCGATCCCAAGTAGTCAAATACAACAACTAAACAACAACAATAACAATATTCTGTGAGTTACAATTATGTGCAAGGGGAAAAAAAACACTTCAGGGAGGTCAAGACTTAACACCCAGACTTCTGCTGGGGACAACCCCCTCTCTTCCCTGGGTGGCTAAGGGGACCAAAGTGCTTGGGAGGTTTTCTTTAGTGGCACAATGGTTGTCTCCTCAACTACACCAAGCAGCAAACAACAAAAAACACAAGTTCCATCTTTTGCTCAGTTGAGATCCTTTCAAAAATTCTCCGATAACTGAAATGGAGTTGATTATCCACCTGGGTCTGTGTGCAGATTGCGGGAAGAACCCAATACCACCTCCCTTGCTTTCTAACACTGTTCAGTCCTTACGGCACTGACAGGCTAGGTGTGGCTGAAATGGCACAGGTCTTCCCCTGGTACAAAGTGCACAGAAAACCCCAACTCCTCCAGTATCGGGAATCCAATTGCCAACTACGCCAAATAATGTCACGATCCGCCCAACCCGAGCGGGAGTCGTGACTGGTTCTTTTATGGATCTCAGAGCGCAAAAGACACAGCAGGGACAAAACCACTTTACTTCTACAGAAATGCACTTTATTTTGTGCTAACCAAAATGCGATAGTGGGACAGAGAGAGAGAGAGATTGAGAGAGAGAAAGGGGACTCGAGATTATAGCTACCAGCGCCCCGTGACTAGTTGTCATGAGAAACCAGTCCTGGTAGGCATCACCTGCGGAACAGTCACTTGGCGTTCCTCCCATCCCTGGCCAGCGCAGGCCTCAGGCGAGGGTCGTTGGGCAGAAACAGACGAGAGGCTCAGATGGATTTTCACACCTTGGAGAAGGCTTGAACAATTAAAGCATTAAAGTGAAACAGATATAAAACAACAATAAAAGTTTACAGTTTAAGAAAAAATATTTTTTAAGCAAACAGAAATATGTAATTTGTAAGCAAAGCAATATATTAAATAAGATAATAAAATACTTTAAAGTTTAGTAAGAGAACCTGCTGTAAAGTTAGTTAAAATTTTTAGATATATTCATCTCAGTTTGTGAAGTGTTATATGATTGACTGAAAAATGACTCATTTTGGCAAAGCCGTGAAAGGCAAAGCAATAAATGATTGGTGTTAAAAGACACTAACAAGCTTTGTAGAAGTATTTGATTGGCTAAAAACTAACATAAGGCATTATAACTGAGAATGAGTCATCTTCTGTTAGAGCGTTGGATATAGCACCATTAATATCTCACCATTCTATGAGACTGATGCCATAAGGCAATAAACCATCTTTTACAATATCTCTCATTTGCCCTGTTCCTCATAGTATTTATATCCCAATACTGTGGTACCAACGAGGCCCCTGTGACACTGCAAGGCCTCATGGAAGAAAGAGGCGCCCGTTGTGACACACCAGGGAATTGTGCAGACAAGAGGCCATTGTGACACTTCATAATGGAGACTGTTGAGACACTGCAGTCTTGTGGAACCATGGGGCCATTATGTCATTGTACAATCCCATGGAACCAAGGAAAGCATTCTGACACTGCAAGGCCTCATGGAAACAAGGGACCATTGTGACACTGTGAAGCCCCATGGAAACAAGAGGCCAGTGTGACACAGCTGAGCCTCATGGAACCGAGGATCCAATATGACACTCCCATTGTGACACTACAAGGCCCCATGGAAACAAGGGAACAGGTAACAGGTCTGCTTGGCTTGGCCTGACTGGTCCAACTTCCCTTGGCATGTTGAGGGTCTTTTCTCATGTGCCCCTGAAACACTGGGGCCCTGGGCTTTCTTTCAAAAGGAAAATAATTGCCCTTCTGACTCAAGCATCCATGCCCAAAGTGGGATTCCCCCTTCAAAATTCCCAATATCCAGGGATTGCTCCTACACAAAAGCTGCCATTAGCAACAAGTCTGGCTGCCCTTGTCTACCTGAGGACCAGGTCTCACCTGCCTTCAAACCCTGGGGCTCAGTGCTTTCCTTCATATGGAAGAGAAACGTCCCTCTTGGCACAGGCACCTATGGCCAAAATTAGTACTTTCCCCCAAAAATTCCTATCCCTAGGAGTTTCTCTCAGACAAAAGTTGCCAGGACACATAGGTCTGGCTGACCTTGGCCTCTGGTGGTCACCTCTATTCTGCCCTGAAACACTGGGGCTCCATGCTTTCCTTCCTGTGGAAAAGAACCATCCTTCTTCTCTAGGTGCCCACAGCCAAAATTTGGATTCCACCTCCAGAAGTCCTATATCCAAAGATTTCTCCTACACAAAAGCTGCCATTACAGACATGTCTGGCTGGCCTTGGCCTCTGGTGTCTGCAGTTCATTAACCCCTGAAATACTGGGGCTCTGTGGTTTCCTTCCTGGGGAGACCATTGTGACACTTTGGGGACGCCATGGAACCAAGGCACCATTGTGAAACTGTAGGGCACAATGAATCAAAGGGATCATTGTAAAACTGCAAGGTAACAAGGATCTAAAGGACCATTGTGACACTCTGGGGACCCTGTTGAACCAAAGACATCACTGTGATACTGCTGGGCCACATAGTCGCAGGGGGCCAGTGAGCAGCAGCAGGGCTGTGTGGAACCAAGAAGCCATGGTTGCATTACAGGGCCTTGTGCAGCTAAAGCACCGTTTTGATCCTACAGGGCACCGTGGATCCATGGAGACTACTGTGGCATTGCAAGGCCCCGTGGAATCATGGAGACCATTGTGACACTGTGGGACCCCATGGAACCAAAGGGAAGATGGAACAGGTCTGGCTCATTTGGCCTCCCATGGACCACCTGGCAGGTCTGGCAGATCCTGGCATGTTGAGGGTTGCTTCTCATCAGTCCCAGGAGCACTGGGGCCCTGTGCTTTTCTTTCTATGGAAAAGAAACCTCCCTCCTTCCTGATGAGCATGGCTGAAATTGGACTTACCTTAAAAAATTCCTTGTATTCAAGGATTTTTCCCAGACAAAAGGTGTCAGGACAGCCTCTGGTGGTCACCTCTCATCTAGTCCTGAGACACTCGGGCAGTGCTTCTTTCCACCTATGGAAATGAACCAAACTTCTCGTCCAGGGGCCATGACTAAAATTGTGATTTGGCCTCCAAAATTCTATCTATGCAAGGATTGTTCCCATACAAAAGTAGCAAGAACAAACAAGACTGGCTAGCCTTGTTCTTCTGCTAAATTCCTTATACTACTAGGAGAATGTTTTCATTTGCCAACACCTTAGAGAGGGCCCAGAGACATCCCAAGGTGGGGTTTGGCGGCTGCAAGAACATGATTACTACATAGGGGCAAAGGAACTCTGTGCTCAGTGGAGTGGAGTCTGAGGACAGCTGATGAGAGACCTGGGAGAGATGGATGGATTGCTTCAGAGATGGTGGATCCTTTTGTCATAACAGAGAACAACTGGAGAAACAAAGAATTGCTGTTCTCAGCACCAGAGACACCTTTCCCTGCTTTGTCCCCACCTGCCACCAGTGCCTCCAGTGTTCTGCTCTAACTGGCACCTGAGGACACTTTCTCAGTTCTGGCCCTCACTGGGATCTAGTTAAATATGAGAAACTTCAGTGCTTCAATCTCACTTGGAGCTCTTGAGAAGTTTTTTGAGCACACCCTTTTAGGTACTGAATCTGATGCAAACAGCACCAAAGCCCCGAGAGGGTGATTCAAGTCCTTGTGCTGTGCCTGTGCTGCTGAGCTGGGCCAGGCTCCAGCACAGAGGCAGCTCCTGGCAAGGGCAGCGCTGCAGAGAGACAGCTCTGCCCAGGAGCAGCTCCTGGCAAGGGCAGCGCTGCAGAGAGACAGCTCTGCCCAGGAGCAGCTCCTGTGACAGCCCAGCAGGGCTGGGGCACTGCCAGGGCATGGCAGGGACACGAGCAGGGCACAGGCAGAGCTCACAGTGCTCAGCACTGGCAGGGGCTGTGTCATGTCCCAGAGGGGGCTGTGGCACAGCAGCACCTCTGTGGCTGTGTCATGGAGCCAGAGAGCAGCTGTGATGTCAGAAAGGGGCTGTGTGACAGCACAGGGTGGGTTGTGTGAGGTCACAGATTGGGCTGTGACATCACAGAACAGCCTGTGATATTGCTGAGTGGGCTGTGACAGCACTGGTCAGTTGTGTGACACCATAGAGAGGGCAGTGAGGTCACAGAGGAGACTGTGCCATCATAGAGGGTGGCTCTGTGATATCAGACAGCAGGCTGTGACATTACAGAGCAGCTGTGTGATGTCCCAGAGAAGGCTGTGGCATCAGAGAGCATGTTCTGCCATCACAGGGTGGCTATGTGACATCAGAGAGGGGCTGTGACATCCTGGAGCAGGATGTGACATCACAGAATGGCTGTGTGACATCCCAGGGCAGATTGTGTGACATCACAGCAATGACTGTGACTTCACAGATCACAGAGGCTGTGTGACATCACAGGGGCTATATGACATCACAGGGCAGTGTGACATCACAGGGCTGTGTGACATCACAATGACTGTGTGACATCATAGGGTGCTGTGTGACATCACAGGGGCTGTGTGACATCATAGGGTGTTGTGTGTCATCATAAGGTTCTGTGTGACATCACAGGGGCTGTGTGACATCATGGGGTGCTGTGTGACATCACAGGGCTGTGTGACATCACAATGACTGTGTGACATCATAGGGTGCTGTGTGACATCACAGGGGCTGTGTGACATCATAGGGTGTTGTGTGTCATCATAAGGTTCTGTGTGACATCACAGGGGCTGTGTGACATCATGGGGTGTTGTGTGACATCACAGGGTGCTGTGTGACATCACAGGGTGCTGTGTGACATCATAGGGTGCTGTGTGACATCACAGGGCTGTGTGACATCACAATGACTGTGTGACATCATAGGGTGCTGTGTGACATCACAGGGGCTGTGTGACATCATAGGGTGTTGTGTGTCATCATAAGGTTCTGTGTGACATCACAGGGGCTGTGTGACATCATGGGGTGTTGTGTGACATCACAGGGTGCTGTGTGACATCACAGGGTGCTGTGTGACATCATAGGGTGCTGTGTGACATCACAACGACTTTGTGACATCATAGGATATTGTGTGACATCACAGAGCTGTGTGACATCCCAGGGCTGTGTGAGGTCACTGGGGAGGTCACTCTGTCCCGTTCCCCCCTCACAGTCCAACGCTGCTCGTGCACAGGGGGGTCCCCTGTCCCCCCAGGTCCCCCCCGTGCCCCCGGTGCCGCAGCCTCCCCCAGAGGATGTTCCACGAGATTGACCCCAGAGCCTGACACGGGGACAGGGGCCGGGCCCTGGGGGTGGCACAGGGGGACAGGGACCCCCCAGCAGCATCCCCGTGTCCCAGGGCCAGAGCCTGGGCCAGGGCTCCTTCACCCTGTTATGAAACAGGGGCTGAGAGCATTTGAAAAATCCCCAGCACAGGATCAGCAAAAACCAGATTTAATATTGAGCTGCAGCACTGTGATAAATGATCTCCCCTGAAGGTTGTAAATGAGGATTGTTAGAGAGTTGGAATTGTCACTTACCTTATCATGTGATACACTGTTCTGTATGACTCCAGTTCATTCTTTAATCCGGTTCTTGTATTCCCTTCCTTAAAATCCAGTTTGTTGTATTCCCGGTTCCAGTTTGTTCCCTGTTACTTCCCACTTCTCCCTCTCCCCTGCCTCATTTCTGGCCTGGCTGCTGCTGCTCCCCTCCTGTCCATCAATTGAAAGAACGCGCCCAACATGTAAAATCGCAAAGCTCCCGAAACACCACTCTTCAGGGGAGCTCCCTTGAAGAGAAAAAGCCCCTGGAACAGCGAGCCAGTACAAGATTCGGGAACTCTCCAGACACCATACAGTCAGCTACGGGACCAGCTGCTAAAAATTGCCTTCGTCCTCCAGTTCTGAGCTCACCATCTCATGAAAAGCGACTTTATATACAAACAGCCCTAAACAACACCACACACAATAAGTCCATGGGCACTCTTACAAACCTGCAACCCCCCTCCCATTCTGTGAGAGTTCCCAGGGTGTGTGGGGTACTTATTTTCGGGTGTGGTTAGGCAGCAGTACCACCATATGAATGTTTCCTTAGCTTCTCTGCTGCTTTTAGTAATAAAGAGTTGCGTAGTTAAAAGCTTCGGTTCTGGTTTAACTTCGGGATCACGGGACTCCTATTCCCGGCCGGCCCAGGGCACCTCACCCCCAGGCCTCCCTTTCCTGGAAAACCCGACCTGGGCACGGGGCTCTCCGGCCTCTCTGGGATTGATGATCACCCACAGCAAAGGGAGAGAACAGGAGAAAGAGAGAGAAGGAGATTGGCAATCAGGGCTCGCAGTGGCAGCGCCCAGTCCTGCTCCGCCGGGGCTCGGAGCCGCAGCGCAGGAAAAAATGGATCCGCGGCTGGCGGTGCTTGCCCCGCTTTGGGCCGGAGGCGGCGGGTTGCAGGCAGAGCTGGAGCGCAGGCCCCGGGAGCTGAGCACAGCCCGGCCCGGGGGTCCCGCAGTGCGCGGCCGAGGAGGGTCCCGGGGGATCCCGGGAGGGGATCCAGGGGAATTCCCGGGAATTGCCCCGTGCCCTCCCCCCGCGCTCCTCTGACGCTGTGGCTTTTCCCTTCCGCAGCCAGCGGCAATGCCTGGCGACCAGTGACGCCTCTGAACACTCGGCCAGCTATTGGCTGGCAGGAAAGAGCAAAGCCAATGGCGGGGCCGGAGGTTGCTCAGGGGGCGGGGCCGGGGCTTGGGGCGGGGCCGCAGCCGAGCAGCGCCATGGCTCCAGCGCTGGGGCGCTCTTGGGGGCGGCCAGAGCTGCGGGGGACCCTTTGATCGCCCATTCCGGAACACGGAGGGGCCCCTACACCCACATTCCCGGCCGCCTTGATCCCCCCGAACCCCCATTCCCGGCCATGCGTTCCCGCCTGCACCCCCTTATCCGGCACCAGTAACCCCGGCACCCCTTTCCCGGCCATCCCGGCTTTCCCCGCCCTGTGCTGCAGGTGGGGACACCGGGGACCCTTGGAGCTCCCTTTGCTGCATCCAGGGAACCCCTGCTGCAGGAGGTTTCCGCCTGTGCCCTCCTGTCCCATGGCAGCATCCGCAGATCCCATGGGCTCGCCAAGGACGGCCGGGAATTCCTCTCCTTCCAGCTGCGATCCGGGACATTCGTGGTGGCCGCCGGCGCTGCCCAGGTCACCAAGAGGTGCTGGGAAACTGAGGAGATTGAGGCTGAGCAATTCACACATGACCTGGGGCACACCTGCCAGGAATGTCTCTGGAAATATGGCAGGGATGAAACCAGAAGAGGAAGAATCCCATGGAAGTTTCCTCCTGGAGTGCTCTGCCTGGGGTGTTCTGTGCAGTGCGGCAGACAGTGAGAAACACTCCTAGGCTGTCACTCATCACAGTCCTCAGGGTTTTGGGTGAGATGCTTGCAGCAGGCCCAGCGCTGAGGGGAGTTCAGGGGAGTCCCTCAGCATTTGGGTTCCCCTGGGATTTGCAGAGAACCCCCCTGTCCCCCCAGGATCTCCCTGAACACGCTGGCACTGCCCGAGCGCAGTGAGAAGGTTCATATCCGGCACGGGGTCCCAGCTCTGTCACCGGCACTGCCCCGGTACCCCCAAAACCTCCCGGGAACCCCAAACCCTCCGGGGCTCCGCTGCCGGAATCAACGGGAATGGTGTTGCACTTTTAAGTGCAGTTTCAGTGATGCTTCCAATTGACGGCTCTTTAAAGCGGCAATGGTAGAGACAATCCCTAAAATCCACCCTGGGGGACAAAACATCCCCTACAGGGGGTTGTAGCGAAGGCTCCCCTACAAATGTCACTTTAAGCCGTCATGATCCCCCCTTAAAAGGGCCCTTTGGGGCTGCGGCTCCACAAACACCCTAAAATGCGGAGGAAAAACACCCTTGTAGTGGTGTGATTCCCCCCCAAAAAAGCTTTTTAAAAGAGAAAAACTTCTGTATAAATGGATCTGAAGAGCCTTAAACGCCCTCATAGAGGGACAGGATCCCCTCCTGTGCTGGGGCCGCTCCGAGCCGGGAACTCTCCCGTTCGCTGCACTCGGGGGAGCTCCGAACGACGACGGGTCCTGGGCTGAGCCCCCCACTCAGCCGGGGGTGCGGAGGGAACTGGGGGGGCTGGGACGGGGCTTGGGGGTCCTGGGGTCCCTGGGGGACCCCCAGTGGGTCCCACTTCCTGCTGTCCCCCCTCTCCCACCTCTTTCCCGTTGTTTCCCCCAAACCTCCGCTCCTCCTCACTCGGTTTGGGGGTGACTCAGCGCTTTCCCTTTGTGTCCCGGTCCGGCCACGTGGCCAGAGGGTCAGAGAAATGGGAGGAGGAGGAGGAAGAGTAGAGACGGATGTAGAGATAGGGACAATGCATGTGGAAGAACCTCGGGTTGTTACGGGCAGCTAGTGACCCCTTCCCCTATGTGGTCAAACCCTAGCTCTGTACCTGGCAGCCCCCTCGCTGGCCGGAGATATGTAGAGGAAATGACACAAGCTACCTAAAGCCATAAAACCCCCTGTGACCCCTGAATAAACGCCATTTGCTGTCCACCACGTTGGTGTCTGGAGCTAATGGACCGAGTGGCCTTGGGCTAAAGGTCACCGTGCCGGATCCCTGAACCAGGTCGCTACGCAACAAGTGGTGCCGAAACCCGGGAAAACCGATCGCCCGGATTTCGGGGTTCGCCTGGACAGGACCTGGCGACTGCACAGGCTTGCCTAGTGCAGTGGGGGAGACATCCCCGGACCGGCGAGGATGATGGAGCATCTCGCAAAGGTCGTGAGTCAGTTCCACGAACAGTGGAAGTTAGATTGTAAGCTGAAGGAATTTTGTCTTGCAGTGCCGAGACTTATTCAGCTTGGGGCTATAGACAGCCCGGTGGATATTCTCCATTCGGAGATATGGGGTGCGTGCACCACCGCTTTGGCTGAGGACACTATGTCCTCTGGCTCGGGAAAAGCACTTAAGGCCTGGGGGAGGGTAATTCAGGCTTTGCGAACTGCCCGGAAGGAACAGCTCGCCTGGCAGGCCGCCCGGGCTTGTTCCCGGCCGGCGCCGCAGCTGGGAATCGGAGCGGCGCCGCAGACCGCAGACGAGTTTGAGTCGGGCGGGTGCGCGGTCGCGGGCACCCCGGAGCCATCCCTGCAAACGCCGACTCAAGACCCACCTTCGTGCAGGGAGGGGGAGCAAGGTGCACGGGCGTTGTGGCAAGGATTAGCGGAAGAGGCGCGGAATGCGGCCATTATCTCGGAGATACAGGCCGCAGAAACTAAAGACCCGCCGCCGTATAAGTTTGAAAATGGTGCCGAACCATGCGATCAGGCATTGTGTACTCTGGGAGGCGGAGAAACCACGGGTGTTCTGAACGGCGCAGGCGCGGGCTCGCGGGGAGGAGGGGCGGTCCCCGGGAGCGAGCGTCAGATCTATCACAATGCCCAATTTAAATTAGATCCTTATAAGGCAAGAACCTCCCCCAGCAGGAGGCGGGGGAAGCACAGGGGGAGGGAACGGTCCCACCCCCGGGGGAGGAGGCAGGGGCGGAGCCCGAGGAAAAGGCTCAGCAGCCCGGAAACGTCCAGTCAGTCGACTTTCGGCAGCGACTCTAACTCCAGCTCCGAGGGCTGGTCAGAGGGCTGGTCAGATACCGGATCAGATACCGGCTGGGGAGTTGGCGGAAAAAATACCGCGGCTTGCAAAACAATTAGCCGGTACCCTCCGGCATGGGTTAAGGGGACATCAGAGAAAAATCAAACCCCACTCACTGACTGGAGAAGAATTAAAATCGCTTGTGCCAATTGGGCTCCTTCCGCCACACTGGTATTTCCCATTCGGGTGGGGGGTGCGAACGGTAACCAAAGAACATATTCCCCAGTAAATCCAAAAGACATACAGGCTATAGTGAAAGCGGTTGCCGACAAGGGAATTAATTCTGCCATGGTTTCCACATTGATTGATAGCGTCTTTGGAGGCAATGATATGCTCCCCTTTGATATCAAACAGACTTGCAGGCTGATTTTTGATGGGGCTGGGATGATGGTTTTTAAGCAAGAATGGGAGGATAATTGTGCAAAGCAGCTAGCCTTAATAACAGGGGCAGACCATCCCCTGCACGGCTCCAGCATACAGAGGCTAATGGGCAGAGATCCTACTATGATCACCCCACAAGCACAGGCTATGTAATGACAGTCCTGCAGCCAACCCACAATAGCTGGACCACAGGCAAAGTGTGGACAGCATTTGTCCATCACGATCGCCGCATCTGGACAAACATACAAGTTATCAGATTCCCACCTTCAAGGTCCCAATCAGCCAGACCCAATCCTGTTCTTGCAGCGGGTAGACCCAGGAAGGAAGTCGCAGCTAACCATAGCTCTAGCCACAAAACACACGTGCCACAATCTACCTCCTTCCCATCCAGTTTCTTAGTCAAACCTACCCTCTCTGATCCTTTCCTAAGCGTGTTAAATGCTACCTTTTATCGTTAAACCAGTCCAACCCAAACCTCACAGAATCATGCTGGTTATGCTATGATGCACAACCTCCTTTTTTTTACAAAGGCGTTGCTCTTGATCTCCCATTTATCTTTTCAAAGTCAGACAGTCCACGCCAATGCAGATGGGACTTCCCCCGGGGAGGCATCGCCCTAAGCCAAGTCACGGGCCAAGGCAGATGCTTCGGCAATGCAACCTTGTCAAAGTAGACAGGGAACGTCTGCCGGGAATTCGTCAAACTTAAAGGGGGAAAGCTCCAGTGGGTGATCCCAGCTGCATATGGAATGTGGGTCTGTCACCGAACTGGGGTAACCCCATGTGTACTCCTTGACAAATTCAATCATTCTACTGACTTTTGTGTCCAAGTTCTTATTGTTCCCAGAGTCCAGTACCGCCAGGACGACGAGGTGTTCCACTTGCTTGAGGAACCTGGTCGGCTTCACAAGCGAGAAGTGATAACAGGCATCACCATCGCGACGCTCCTTGGTTTAGGAGCTGCCGGCGCTGCCACCGGCGTCTCGGCCCTGGCAACCCAGCATCAAGGACTGACTCAACTGCAGATGACTGTCGATGAAGACTTGCAAAGGATCAAGAAATCCATCTCGTCCCTCGAGAAATCCCTTTCCTCACTCTCTGAAGCTGTCCTTCAAAACCGATGAGGATTGAACCTTTTGTTTATGCAGCAAGGAGGCCTGTGTGCCACCGTGAAAGAGGAATGCTGCTTCTATGCCGGCCACACAGGAGTCGTTAGAGACTCCATGGCCGAACTGAGAAACCAATTGAGCCTCAGAAAGATAGAGAAGCTCAACAGAGCTGGTTCGAATCGTAGTTCAACCAGTCCCCATGGCTCACCACCCTAATTTGTACCCTCATAGGCCCACTCATTATAATCTTACTAACACTAATCTTCGGGCCTTGCATATTCAACAAATTAGTGCTATTCATTAAAAAGCATTTAGAAACAGTTAACATTATGCTTGTCGAATGCAGACAACTACTTTAAAGTGTGCCTGTTACTAACACATCTACAATTTTATACTAACTTTACTAACCCATGAAATTTTAGAATACCTACATTATGTAACCTTTATATGATTTTTACTAATCTTGAGGGAGGGGGGAAATGTAGAGATAGGGACAATGCATGTGGAAGAACCTCGGGTTGTTACGGGCAGCTAGTGACCCCTTCCCCCTTGTGGTCAAACCCTAGCTCTGTACCTGACAGCCCCCTCGCTGACTGGAGATGATGTAGAGGAAATGACACAAGCTACCTAAAGCCATAAAACCCCCTGTGACCCCTGAATAAACGCCATTTGCTGTCCACCACGTTGGTGTCTGGAGCTAATGGACCGAGTGGCCTTGGGCTAAAGGTCACCGTGCTGGGTTCCTGAACCAGATCGCTATGCAACAAGCCCGGGCTGGGGAGGCGGCTGGAGCTCGGAGCTGGGGCTGCGTGAGCAGCTTCACCATGGAGAGAAGCTCCACAAGTGCTTGGAATGTGGAAAGAGCTTCAGGTGGAGATCCAACCTGATCAGACACCAGAGAATCCACACGGGGGAACGGCCCTATGAGTGTGGGGAGTGTGGGAAGAAATTCATCCAAAGCTCACACCTGACTGAGCACCAGAGAATCCACACTGGGGAGAGGCCCTATGAGTGTGGGGAGTGTGGGAAGAGGTTTCACACCAACTACAATCTCCGCCAGCACTATCGCATTCACACAAGGGAGAGGCCCTTCTCCTGCCCTGACTGTGGGAAGAGCTTCACTCTAAACTCCAACCTCATCATGCACTGGCTCATGCACATGGGGGAGAGGCCCTACGAGAGTGATAAATGCAGGAAGAGCTTTCAGAGAAGCACCACTCTTGTCCTGCACTATCGCAGTCACTTGGATGAGAGGCCTTATGAGTGTCATGACTGTGGGAAGGGCTTCAAGCACAATTCACATCTCATCAGGCACCGGCGCATCCACACCGGGGAGAGACCCTACAAGTGCCCCGAGTGTGGGAAGAGCTTCATCCTCTGCTCCAGCTCCATCCCCATGGCAGGATCCGTGCTGGATGATCCCCAGTGACCCCCGGTGGGCAGAGCCCCCCTGAGCCCTGGTGCTGCTGATCCATGTTGGGAAGACACCTGGCTGGGGGCTGCACACCCTCCCCGTGGCCTGGATTTTCTTTGCATTTCTTCCTGTTCTTCCAAAACACCCAGAATGGAGGTAAAAAGATGTTGAACAAAGAGGTGCTTGAGGACATCGGAGGATCTTCCAGGGCATGTGGGAACGCTGGGTTCCAGGGATTTAAAGGGTCCTTGGGGGTTGCTCAGGGCTTTGGGCACTCCAGACCCATCGGCTCCGTCTGCACTGGGAGACCCTGCTGAGGTTCTGGGGCAGGTGGTCAAGGACCCCCTGGCCTGACACTGTTCCCATGTCTTCCTGTCCCGGCTCCTGCTTTCCCCTGTCCAGGATCCCCCTCTCCACCTGTCAGTCCCCTTGCCCCTGGCTCATTCCCATCTCACCCCACTGTCACTCCTGTCCTGCTCCCATCCCAGTGCAAATCCCATTCCTGGTTTCATTCCCTGTCCATGTCTTGTATTCTTTGCCTGGTTGCCATTTACATATTCCCTGTACTAAATTCCGTGTCCTGTTTCCCTTTTTGTATTCCCAGTGCTACTCCCATTCCCATAATTCAGTTTCTATATTTCCAGTCCCCTTCCCATATCCCCATTGCCAATCCTGTTACCCTATTCCCATTTCCATTCCCTGTCCTATGTTCTTAATCCCCATCCCATATCATCTCTCTAGTTATTATTTCCATATTCCCGGTTCCTCTGTCCCCATTCCCAGTAGTTGGAATGTGTAACAGAGAAGCCTTTTAGTGTCCCTCCGAGAGAGAAGAGAATGCAAGAATTAAATTAAAAACAATTTCAGAAATGAACTATATTAAGCCACACCAACATGAAATAGATCTCTTAAGGTTTAGTTTAAAGAAGTGGAAATATTAAGTTGCATAGATATGAAGTAGAAGTATAAATCATAGTGTGAAGTACATAGAAATATGTTTTAATGCCCTAAGAAGTAAAAGCAGTAGAATCTCATGTAAAAAGAAAAAGCTGCATTGGGAAATTAAAAGCACAACTCTAGGCAGAATAAAAACAGAGTAAAAATATTTTTTATATTCTTCTCATAAAACAGATCGGCCACGTGCACAACTTAGACATAAACTTTCGTAAAAAACAGAATTCTAATAGGTTTAGGAGAAATGCTTCAGGTTACTGTTTTTTGATCACTGGGAAATTTGTCAATAAAAATCTCTGTATTGCAGTGAGAGCTCTCTCTTGCTCCTTTCTCATCACTCTCTCTTCCTCCACCACAATCATCATCACCACTACCAGCACGTAACAGAAGAGGATGAAGAAGAAAAGAACAGAAGAAGAAAGGCCAGGGAGCATCTGCCTCTGGAGACTCTGCACCAGCCGCAGCTTCCACCTCTTGCAGCAGAGAGCTGCTCCTGCTTCCATTGGGACTTTATGGCAGAAAGATTGAACAGGGACTGGAGAGCCTTGGGCTCTTTGCCTTTGGAGCCTGACGTGCCTTGACAAGAAACAACTTTACAGCAGCCAGCAATTGCTCTGCTCCTTGAAGATCTAAAGCCATAAACAATCCTGATACCCAGTCCCTGTCTCTGTCCCTATTCCCAGTCCCTGTCCCCATTCCCCATCCCATTCTCAGTCTTGGTCTCAATCCTGTAGTTCCAGACCCTGTCCCTTATTCCTTGTTCCCTTCATGCTCTCAGATTTGTATTCCAGCTCCCTGTCCCTATTCTATCAGCCAAATTCCTGGTCCCTGTCTTCCTTTCGGTCCCATTCCCACACCTGGTCCCATTCTCAGTCCCACTGTATTATTCCCATTGGCATTCCCAGTCCCTGAACACATTCCCTGTCCCTGTCCCCTTTCCTAGTCCCATTCCCAATTCTGTTCCCTATCCCTGTCTCATATTCCAGGTCTTGGTCCCTGTCGAGGTCTCTGTCCCCATGACAAGTGCAGAATTCCCAGTCCCTGACCGCATTCCCATTCCCTGTCCCCATTCCTGGTCCCCGCCCCATTCTAGGTCTGCATTGTTATAAATTTATCTGTTATAAATTGATCAACTCCAATAAATGGAATCAATAAAGAATTTATTGATCAAGCAGCAATAAGCAAATCAGCGCTGGGGTCCGGGGAGTCTCCGCTCCACCAGCGGCGCGCACCCCACTCCGTGTCAGTCCCTCTGTTATTTTCATCTTCTCCCGTGTCTGTGCCTTTCAGCATCTTCTCACGTTCTTTCTGTGTCTGCACAGCCAGTTGCTGGGGGCTCTTCTGGCTCCTGGTGGTAGAGGGGAGGAAGGCCGTGGTCTTCTTCTCTTAGCCATTGGTTGACTTTTTCTTATCTTTTTTTTCAATCGTCCACAAACTGGGCACATACAGGATGTTTGTGGTTATTTGAGATATAATCTTGCTTAAGCAAGTTCCAGTGGTCTTTTGGCCGTGTTCCCTAATTTAGCAATGATTGATTTGCAAAGTCTTACATGTACTCTGTTACAATTCCCCCTTTTTATAATTTTTGCTGATCAAATCTTTGCAATTCTGTGTGGCTCAGTTCTAACCCTTCATCCTGTATAGGCTCATACTGTGCTCTTACCAACATTAAGTGCAGGGCTTCCAGCTTTCTTTTGACTATTGAATGATTTTGTTAAAAATACATGGTCCAAAGGTCAACACTAAAATCACCAATATTAGGGGTCCTGCAAGAGTGGACAGTAGGGTAGTTAGCCATGGAGAATGGTTAAACCAGGACTCATACCAGCTCTGCTGCAGTTCTCTTTCTCGTTTTTGTTTCTCTAGGCCCTCTCTGAGTTCAGTCATGGTATCCCTAACAACTCCGGTATGGTCTGCTTAAACACAACACTGTTCCCCTAGTGCAGCACATAATCCTCCTTGTTGTAAAAACATAAGGTCAAGTCCCCTCTGGTTTTGCAATACTATTTCTGACAGTGATCGTAACAATTTTTCTAATGCACTGATTGATTTTTCAATTGGAATTACGTCCTTATCTACAGCTATTACAAGTGATTGAAACTTTTGGTTCTGCTGCACAAGTGAGGTTATCCCTGTCCCTGCAGCTGCAATTCCTACAGCCATCAGGGTGGCTATAGTCAAAGTGATAAATGGTTCTCGTTTTTGTAAATGATGGTTTGGAGAGTTCTGATTATCATACACAAATTCTTCAGGGTGGTATGTGATTCTGGGAATAATCATCACTTGTCCTGTTTGGATTATTCCCCCGCTGCATTCTCTCTTGGGAGGTATACATTTTTTGGTTTCCATTCTACACTAAGAGCTTTATTTCTTCCTGCTCCTGGATTCCAGTGTGATGCAATTGTTTCACATCCCCAGTATGCACAATAATACTGTCCAGGGCTATTACAATACCCTGGTCCGGGGTTGGAGCTAGGACAGAAATAGAATCCTTTCAGATTTGAGCAAGGGCATATGGGCACTATTTGGCACAGAGTGACCATGAAACTAGGTGCTCCAGGAGTTGTAATAGTCTGTATCACATGTTGATCTTCCTATCTAATCAAGCACCACTTAAATGGTTGAGGGAGGTTACCTTCTGCCCGCGCTCCTTTTTCCCATATGCAGCCTAAAATGATTATCAAATACATAAAGTAAAAGAAAAGTGGTGGATTAATTTTCTTAATTAAAATTTCCCTTGCTGGTTCCCGTAATGCTGTAATTTTGACCTCGGTTTCTGTGCCTCCCTTAGGTGAAAGGCTGGGGGATTTTGTGGTTGGGGTCCATAGGATGTGTTTGTGCTGACCCCTGGGGCTTTCCAGCATTCTCCCTTCCATACGTATCTCCCTCCTTCGCCTACACGTTTTCCTTACAAATTTTACACCTTATGCATGCAAAAGGATAACATATACAATCTTTTCCAAGACATAATATGGTATTAACTTAATTCATCGTTCTTTTATGCAGTTTAAGATCAGAGTCTCTGGGTTTTCCTGGCATTCCCACTGCTCCTCAGGGAGGGCTCCTTTCACTCAACTGGCGTCCAGCCCCGCTCAGCAGTTCCAGTGGCAGTTTCTGTGGTGAGCAAGACAAGATAAGGTCCCTCCCCACGAGGGGTCAGTGAGGTCCCTTTCTGTGTTCTAATTAGAACTCTATCCCCTGTTTTTTTGTTGTGGATTGCAATCTCAAGTGGAGATCTTTGCACCACGAGGCTCCTGTTTAACAACTGACCTCGTCAAACCATGAGTTGTGTAAAGAACTGTTGGAGCTGGTGATTGTCAAGTCTGGGATGGTCCCTGGGAATGTCTAGATGATATGGCATTCCATACAGCATTTCAAAAGGGGAAATTCCTACATCAGTACGAGGTTGAGTCCTGATATTATTAAGGCTAATGGGAAACACTTTACCCAAGAGATGTTAGTTTTCATGGTTAATTTGGTTAGCTGTGTTTTTATTTCCTTGTTAATCCTTTCCACTTTTCCCGAGCTTTGTGGATGCCAAGGGGTATAATATTCCCATTTAGTTCCCAGGGCATCAAAGACCTCCTTTATTATCTAAATGGCTATAGCAGTTCCTTAGGGTCTGCTTCTCAGCCATCGGGAAGCTCCCATTTTCCTTCTTCAGCCTCTTTTGCTCCCATTTGTGCTAATTAGGGGTTTTTTGTGTGGTTTTGGGTTTTTTGTTGTTTTGGGGGGGGGGGTTGAATTTTTTTGTTTGTTTGTTTGTTTGGCTTTTTTTGACTGTGAAGGTGAACAAATAATGCTTTTTCCCATGTAAGCAACAAAATTATGTGTAATATCATCACTACAGTGTAAAGCTTTACTTTTAAAATCATCCCGACATTCATTACAGGGAGGTTCAAATAAATCTAGCCCACAAGTCAGACATTTTTCTCATGTCCATTCTTCTTCACTTTGTTTTTCTCTTATTACCAGCAAGGTTGCCTTTTTACCTTCCTGATCTGCTAGGTTATTTCCCCTAACTAGTGGAGTGAGTCCCTTTTGATGCCCTCTTCAATGAATTACTGCTATTCCTTCAGGCCCTCACAAGACATGTAAAATCTGAATTATTAATTCCTGGTGTATCAATCCTTTTCCCTTTGAGTTTATTAATCCCCTTTCTCCCCAGATTTTCCTAGAGGTATGTACTATGCCAAAAGCATACTTAGAATCTGTATAGATGGTTCCCACTTTTCCTTTTAACAACTTGAGTGCTCTTAAAACTGCACACAGTTCACAAGCCTGTGCTGACCAGCTAGGACTTAGCAGGCCTGACTCAATTACCTCAAAAGTTTTACCATTAATTATGGCATGTCCTGATTTCCTCTTACCCTCAAGTACCTGGGGTGATCTGTCCTGGGTTGATGTTACAATGCTTTGTATCCCCAAATCGTGTGCTGTTCATGCTTGGGAGGTTTGTTTTGCCCAGTGCCGCCGCCGCTGGCTGGGGCTGCCGCGCTCCTCCCTGCTCGCCCTCCCCCTGCCCCGCTTGCTGCTCCTCTTGCTGCTCGGCAGCTGCTGCTGCTTGGCTGCCCCCACCTCCTTTCCCCCCTCTGTGCTTGGCTTAGCTACTTTTTGCTGCTTTTTTGCATCTTTTTCCCTTATTATCTAGGAATACCGCCCGAACCTGATTCGGACTCCACCTGATCTGAAACATCAAGAAGATCCCGGACCCTGTTCGTGACAAGACATGCACTCCTGGGGGGCTCCTTTGGGAGATTTTTTCCCTAATTTTGTCCCAAACCAGGACAACTATTTTGGCAACCAACGTGTGACAGGAGAAAGTGGAAAAAACTTTATTACTTTGTAGCTGTGTATTGGTATAGATTTATAATGTCTTTTGGGATGGAGGCTGGCATGTGGGTTTGGTTACTAGGGTTTTTTGAGGTCTTAATGCCTCTCTGGTCTCTAGGGCTATTTTCCTATCCGGAAATAGCTCCAGTCCTGTCCCTTATCTGTAGCTTTTGTACTAGAGGGATACTGACCAAAATATTTATTGTGCTGGGCTTGGCTGTGATGGCTTGTAAGAGGTTTATGAAGATGCTGAAATTGTTTCCAGGGATATCTTCTGGATCCTGGTTATGGTTATGCATTCAGTTTGTTAGAGGAGAAGCAGGGGAGGAGGCTTTTCAGCCTTTGTTTTCCTTTCTCCCCTCTGAATTTTTTACATCTGTGAGATGTGTGCTGCCATTAAGCAGGCCAAGGGGGTGAAGCCCCTCTGGTATGGGGGGCAATGGTCCAAGTATAAGTACGGAGAGGCCTGGCAGATTGATTACTTCACACTGCCTCAGACCCGCCAAGGCAAGCGCTACGTGTGACCATGGTGGATAATGCAGAGAGATGGAACAGCACGATGTGTCCCTCAGGGAGATTTGATTGTGGGGTGAGACAGAAGGAAATGTGTAAGTGTTGAAGGTCTGAGCAAGTGACATGGAAGGAAATTTGTTAGTGTTGAAGGTCTGAGCAAGTGAACTGAAAGGTTTTACTTAATGAAGTTTTTAATATGTTCACAATATGGAGATAAGGGGTGGAATGTCCTGGGGTGACGTTGCGATGCTTTGTATCCCCAGCCGTGTGTGCTGTTCATGCCTGGAATTATGTTGGGTGCTCTCAGAGTTGCTCTGACAGTGCAGGTTTGTTTTGTCTCGTTGGCCGGCGCCCCTGCCCCATCGTCTGGGCTGGGGTTGGGCTGGCGGGCGGGGCTGCCGCTCTGCCGGCTCGGCGGCTGCGCTGGGGGCTTGGCTTCGCTCCGCCTCGCTTTGCTTCGCTTCTGTTTTTTATTATTAGTTAGTTTAGCCTGGAATACCACCCTAACCTGTTCTGGACCGGGACCTGGGAACATCGAGAAGCACCTGGAATCTGCATTTTCATGACAAGCATTACGCCTTCTGCCCTCCCCAGCGCCCAAAATGTTCTGAGTCTGTGCATCCTCTCAGACTGCTGAAAGAGTTTCTTTTGTCATCTGTGGTTGTTTTTTCTTGTGTTGGGGAGTGGTTCTCCTTTGTGTGTTTGCTAAATAAACACATTTTTTTCCACTTTTCCTCTGAGGAAATTCTTCCCAAACCCAGTGGAGGGGAGGGGAGGAGTCGTGGGGGTTTGTTCTCTGGGGGCTCCTTTTGGAGATTTTTCCCCTAATTTGTCCTAAACCAGGATAAATATTTTTGGTGCCCAAAGTGGGGCTGAGAAGGTGGAAAAAAAATTATTACTGCGTATTGGTATAGATGTTGTTTGAACTTATAATGTCTTTTGGAATGGAGACTGGCATGTGTCTTTGGTCACTAGGGTTTTTTGAGGTTTTAATACCTCTCTGGTTCCTAGGTTTATTTTCTTACCGGAAATAGCTCCACTACTGTCCCTTATTCATAGTTTCTGTAGTAGAGGGGCACTGACCAGACCATTTATCGGGCTGGGCTTGGTTGCAATGGCTTGCAGGAGGTTTATACAGATGCTGGAATCAGTTCCAGGTGTTATAAATGATTCGTGCTTATTAAGTTGTATCAATATTGGCAAAATTGTGGCATTATAATTAATCAATAATTGTATCTAATTGGTATAAGGCAAAAAGAGATAAAGGAAATGGTTAAACAAAGCAGAAAAATTATCCACCATATGTTAGGTGGGAGGTAGGATAGGAAGGGTATAGGTCTAATGTTGTAATCCAATACCAGAGGTATAAGGAATGTCTTACCTGTCCCTCCTGTCCCTATCCTATTGGCAGACGGACAGAAATCCCCTCCCTGACCCTTTCCTAGAAAAAGCCAAGACCTGAGATGCGCTTCCTCTTTTGCCCTGCTACCACCATGCAATAAAGAAAAGGCAAAGAGCCACTCTTTTGAACCTCGTGCTTGTCTCATATGCTAGACCTAGCTCCTTCTTATTGATACAATAGGAAGAAGTTACAGTTTGTAGCTGTTGGCGACTCAACTTTGGGGCTTGTATTAAGAACCCACAGATAGCTGGAATCCCAGTTTCAGGATTTTCCGCTTGTTCGTTCGATCAACTACCTCCGTGCTTGGTAGCTGTGTTTATACAGCCCCAGGCAGGAGGACAGAGCCGGTAGCTTGCTTTAGCGCCCAAGTAAGTCGGCTCGAAGACAGGCAGCTTTCACGAACCACACAACAGCCAGGTCTGCAGGACAGGTAAAGTCCCTCGTGGGAGGCGTGAACCCCAGGATTTGCCCCTAGGAGTGGGGAGGGGGGTTCCCCCATGCAGGCTGGTGGCGGGCGCGGCGCCAGGGCGGGCGAGCAGCCTGGAGCGCCTCCGCAGCAGCCGCGATTTCAGCGGGGCGGCTCCTCCCCAGTTTCCGCGGAAACCGCAAGAAAAACCCGTTCGGAACGCAGCTGCTCACGGCTCAGGCATTGTGCAGTGACTGGGAAACCCCCCGAAAGCAGTGCAAGGCTGCAGGGTTCCCCCAGGCTCGGCACGGCCGGCGGGACAGAGTCGTGTGTGTTGTGGGGTGTGCGTGGAAGTGAGAGGCGTTGTGCAGCTCTCTTTGGAACAACAATGGGTGCTGAGTTAACTGCATGTCAAAAGAGTGTTTTTTCTCAAATTCAAGTAATTTTGCATGCTGAAAAAATTACAGTTTCTAAAAAACGGTTAAGGTCATTTGTTTTCTGGCTGTTTTCTAAAATTCCAGACTGCAAATTACAAAATATAAATTCAGTTTCATTTTGGGATGATGTGGGTAAATTATTAACATCTAAAGTAGAAAAATTTGACTCTAAAGCTGCTGTATTTCTTCCAATATTTTTACAAGTACGCAAATGCTTATTGGAAACCGAAAATAAAAGACAGCCACAAACAAATTCTTTAAACCATCCCCCCTCCTCTCCTCCAAAATCCCCTGTCCCTGGAAATAGTGAAAAACCAGAATATACTAAGCCCCTCCCCTCCAGCTACCCAAATTCTGAAAATTTTGAACAGCCTGCTACAGGATTCTCTGTATTCCCGTCTCTTTCCCTCAGTTTACCTCAGAATAGTTCGGCAAGAAACTTTCCTTTGTCTCACGGGGGGGACCACGTTTCTAATGGTGGCAACCACGCTTCAATTTCTTCATCTCTTAACCCTTTCTCCTCCTCAATCCCCTTCCCTGCCCCCTTCCCCCCATACCCTCCTGACCCGTTCCTGCTACCCTGTAACTACACCAACAGGTTTGGCTAGTCGCTTCTTCCCGGCTCAAGTTACAGCTTCTAACCCTTCTGATTACAGCGAGTGCCAGACTGAGTGCCCGGAGGCTACAGACAGTCAAGGAAAAAAAAAAAAAAAATCGGTTAACAGCAGGGACTCTGTCCCTCGGGAGGGAGAAACTGCATTGCCTCCCAGGCTGATAGATAAAGATACACCTAGCCCTAAAGCTCAAAACTTGGAATATTATGTACTACTCCTGTAGTTTATATGGGTAGAAGAAAAATGGTAATAAAGTTTATCAACCTTTGTCTCACCATGATAAGAAAAAAAAAAAAAATTGTAAATCATAGAAAAATTTTGGCCATGAAAGTGCAATTTTTAAGGGCATGATGAAAGCAACCTTTACCTCAAATGAATTAGCTCCCCATGAATTGAAGGACCTTTTCAGGTGTTTGCTAACTCCCTCAGAATATGATTTGTGGTTTAATATTTGGAAATGTCCTTTAATGGTTCTTTTAACAGAAATTCACCAAAGCCCTGTAAATTCCAAAGATTATATTGATGTTAAACAATATGCTTCTGAGATTTTTTTGCAGTTCGTAGATAGACTTCGCTCACAGATTGAGAGGCAAGTCCATGATCCAGAAACCCCAGGCCAGCACCATCCAAGCCTGCAGCAGCTGAAGCACCACAAGCGAGGAAGCACCCAGTGTCACCTGAACAGCTGCAGAATGTCACCTGCTTCCAGTGTAAAAAGCAAGGACATTTTGCTAGGGACTGCCCTCTTAAACAGAAAAAAAAAAAAAAAAAAAGAAAAAAAAAAAGAGTAGAAAGCGCCAGCTCGCTTTTAACATTCAGCGCTATGACACAAATGCAGCGAGTACTACTGTGGAAAAAGCCTCTCTCTTAAAAACAAAGGGGGGGGATGGGATAAAAGGTGTGGGTATACAAAACGAATTAAATGTCAAATGTTCTATTAACCAGGTCCAGCAGCCTTGTGGCCGTGTCAGGCTGGAGACTACCAAGGGTTTTCATTTCAAGTCTACTGTCTGGACAATTGTAACAGTGAACCTGTCAAGCAGCGTATTAGACATGACGGTATTTCACATGGAAATGGAGAGTGAGTAATTTCATTGTGGGAGACACAGCACACACACCCTTAGAAATTGAAATAGCTCCTATGATTATGAAAGAAAAAATATCCTGTCTCATAATATCTTGCAATATTTAGATGATGTATTAGTGTGTGCTGCCAACAACTTAATACTCCAAAACACACTTGACCTAGTGGTTAAAGTTTTAACCTCTGCTGGATTTCAATTGCAGGAAAACAAAATTCAAAAGATGCCATCTTGGAAGTATCTGGGCTTGGAAATTATTGCACGGACTATTGTCCCACAGAAATTGGAAATTATTTGTGCATTAGCAGAGAGGCAGGCTCACCGTTATCAGCCTGAGTTGCCTTTCAAATTCATTGTTTTGGGAAAACTTCCACGTCTGCATGGTCTAATGTTCCAGTGAATTAAGGGGCAGAAAGATTCACTCTTAATCATAGAATGGGTCTTCCTCTCCCACCAAAGATCCAAAACTATTACACAACCACAGGAGCTTATGGCTCAGTTGATTCAAAAGGCAAGAATGAGGCTGCATGAACTAGCTGGTTGTGACTTTGCATGCATCCACCTTCCGGTAAAACTTTCTGAGGAAGGGAGGAACTCTCCTGAAAGGTTGACAAAAGAGATGTTTGAACATTTGCTACAAAGCAATGCCAGCCTCCAGATATCTCTGGATAGCTACAGTGGACAGATATCAGTCCATGGCCCAGCTCATAAGTTGTTCAATGAGGAATTCCACCTCATCCCTCGTGAGAAGAGGAGCAGGAGACCGCTCGAGGCACTCACAGTGTTCACAGATGCATCAGGGGCCTCTCGTAAGTCTGTGATGACTTAGAGAAACCCACAGACTCAGCATTGGGAAGCTGATGTTGAGTTTGTGGAGGGGTCACCCCAAATAGCCGAACTGGCTGCAGCGGTGAGAGCCTTTGAGAAGTTCTCAGAGCCTCTTAATCTGGTAACAGATTCAGCTTATGTTGCTGGGGTAGTGTCCAGAGTGGAGCAGGCAGTGCTCAAAGACATCAATAATGAGCAGCTCTTTAGGCTGCTGTCAAAACTAATCTATCTGGTTTCACACAGAGAGCATTCCTTCTATGTGATGCATGTGAGGTCACACACGGATTTGCCAGGTGAGATCACAGAAGGGAACCGTATGGCAGACACCCTTGCAGCTCCAGGAGAAAAGGCTGTGCATGCCAAACAACACCTAGTGCAAGCCTTTTCAGTGCTGGGGATCCCTAAGGAAATCAAAACAGATAATGGCCCAGCATATATATCCAAGGAGTTCCTAGAGTTTATCCAGCAGTGGGGAGTGGAAAATAAAACTGGCATCCTCTACTCCCCCACAGGTCAAGCTGTGATTGAGCGTGCCCACCAGATGCTCAAACAGGTCCTGGATAGACAGAGCAGTTCCACTGTGTGGATGGCTCCAGAGCAAAAGCTCTGTAAAGCCCTGTTCAAACCAAAGGTCCCTATGAGCTTGTAACCTGGGGAAGGGGTTATGCGTGCATATCCACTCCCTCAGGCCCTCGGTGGATCCCCCAAAAGTGGGTGAAACTTTTTGTTCCAAAAAAATCCAGCTCCAGCAGAAGAAGGTGAGAAGCAAGTTGCCATTGCTTCAAAAAGAAGACGCCGCCGGAAAGAAGAGGAAAATTCTTCATAAAGAAGGACCTTCCAGCAGACAGAGACTTTTAATGTGTTTTAAAATGTTTTGTTTTTCCTTTTAGAGAAAACCTACCCTCCACTCAACCCCGGAAAGAACCCCTTCAAAATTGTCTTCTTGTTAACAAAAATCAGAAAATTGGTTCAATGAACTGTTTAAAAGCTGGGGATTCTCAGGGTGGTGGACTTCTATTGTTAAAACAATTTTGTTATTCTTTGTTATTATTTTCCTTGTAATAAGGGCATTCGGGATCCTATGTCACTTAGTGTTCAAAGCTATTAATGGTATCATTCCTTCTACCTCTGAAGTCAATCGCATAGAAATACAAAACATAGAACAATCTAATTCTCCCACCAATTACAAATGTTGGTCAAAATCATAATTTCAATCAAAAGAAATTTAATATCCATCCCTCACTTAATTAAACAAAAAACGGTGAGATGTTGTAATCCGATACCAGAGGTATAGGGAATGTCTTACCTGTCCCTCCTGTCCCTATCCTATTGGCAGACGGACAGAAATCCCCTCCCTGACCCTTTCCTAGAAAAAGCCAAGACCTGAGATGCGCTTCCTCTTTTGCCCTGCTACCACCATGCAATAAAGAAAAGGCAAGGAGCCACTCTTTTGATCCTCGTGCTTGTCTCATATGCTAGACCTAGCTCCTTCTTATTGATACAATAGGAAGAAGTTACAGTTTGTAGCACCACTGTTTTGAAACAAATGCTTACAGATGTAAATAGCATTAGACACACCACACTGCAGAATAGAGCTGTTATAGATTTTTTACTATCAGCACATGGGCACGGGTGTGAGGATTTTGATTGGATGTGCTGTATGTATCTTTCTGACAATTCTGCATCCATTCACGAGAAGATCAAACAACTGCAGGATAATATGAGGAAGTTAACTGTGGACGATTGGGGTTTGGATGAATGGTTAGAAGGGTGGGGAATACCTGGGTAGTTGAAAGATATAATCCAAGGGGTTTGGATATTTTTGTTCATTATTAGCACATTGTTTTTTCCATAAATAAAGTCAGTGATTCACTTGATAAAATAAGATAAAATATGATATGATATGATATGATATGATATTGTATTATATGATATGATAAAGAATATCATAAAAATAAGATAGTATAAGGATAAGATAATATAAGAATACAATAATATAAGGCTAGGATAAGATAAGAAAAGATAAGATAAGGATAAGATAAAAAAGACGATTTGGCTGATACAACAAAAGAAGGGGAATTGTAGAAATGCTGAACAAGGTTGAGACACTGGTGGACATGTCTGCACAAATCTGGGCCTTGTGTGGTGTGCACTCGCCAAAAACCATATTTAGTTGCTATGTTTTGCTGTTCAGTTCTTTCTGCATATTTTGCTGTTTGTTCACATGCTTCTTTCACATGCCAGCTGTTTGTGTGCATTTCTTAGTTTAGATCAATGTTTATAATAGGTGCACAGCATGAGAAAGTTTTAGGAGCTTTTTGATAACTTATTTGAAACCCCCCAAGGCTGCTGGAACATAAACTATGCTAAATGGGGAGAGAAGAAGTTGAAAACACAGAACACCAAGATTAGAAAGGTCAAGATAACAGGAGGCGGTGAAACTGCATGTGACCACCAAATTACTGACTCTGGGGGGTTTGAATGGGTGGATCAACACCCTAAAATTACCAATTGTAGAGTGTGTCCCCATATGGGTGATGGTTCTAGAAATGGATAATTAGGGTGAATTATAAACAATAAATCAGCTTCTGCAAAATCATACTGATCTGCTGTGCAAAAGTCCAGTTTGATCCTGCAGGGGCTGTGCCTGATAGGGCAGAACCCCATCCCCTATAGGGCACAGCCCCTATCCCCTATAGGGCACAGCCTCATCCCCTGTAGGGCAGGACCTCATTCCCTATAGGGAAGAACCCCATCCCATATAGGGCACAGCCCCATGTGTTAAGAAGGATGAGGAGTTGACAGGAAGGTCTCACACATGTGTGTGTATAACAGAAAGATTTTTGAATGCAGAATTGGAAGAAGGAAGAGAGATGAGAGCAAGTTTTGATGTAGAAGAAAATAATTGCTGAGCCAGTCTTACTGGGTAACTAAGAAGGCAAAGGGCAGTGAGTTGGAAGGGGCTTTTATGACTCTGAGCAAAGGATAAATCCACCTCAAACAAAAGATGTTTTTACCAAGGAAAAGGATTTTCATGGGCAAACAAAAATACCATGTTGCAAGTAGAGAAAAGATCTCAGGATTTTCCACTGCAAGAAAACTGAAAAACAACTTCTAGCTTAAACTGAAACACACTAACTTTTTGTGATTGGAAAATAGTCACAAGAATATTGTAATGTCAGTAGGTATGATAGGCTACAGGTGATAGTGAAGGCATTGATTGGTTGTCATGTCTTAGGATGCTCTGTAATGAAAATTATTTAATGCATTGTAACCAGAACTAGAGGAAGCTTTCAGAGAAACCCACAGATGTGGCTGTCAGGCTGTGGGCTGGGCTCTTGTCACCCACGGCCCATGAATTGCTGCATCACATGGATACAATAAACAGCATTTTAAATGATAAATAAATAACTGCATCATTTGGATATAATAAGCAGCATTTTCAAGAGCCCGTCTGGAGTTCTGCATCCCTCATTTCAGGCTCTTACAATCACAGTCTTACATGCAGCAACTTGATGGTTGTGTTTTGTTAAATGAATTCTTTTCAT
>NW_027635894.1:44764-86351 GCF_903797595.1 Erithacus rubecula
AATTCTTTTCCTTGGTGAAAACATCTTTTGTTTGAGGTGGATTTATCCTTTGCTCAGAGTCATAAAAGCCCCTTCCAACTCACAGCCCTTTGTCTTCTTAGTTACCCAGTTAGACTGGCACAGCAATTCTTTTCTTCTACATCAAAATTTGCTCTCATCTCTCTTCCTTCTTCAGATTCTACATTCTACATAGGGCAGGAACCCATCCCCCATAGGGCACAGACCCTGCAGGATCAAACTGGACTTTTGCACAGCAGATCAATATGATTTTGCAGAAGCTGATTTATTGTTTATAATTCACCCTAATTATCCATTTCTAGAACCATCACCCATATGGGGACACAGTCTACAATTGGCAATTTTAGGGTGTTGATCCACCCATTCAAACCCCCCATAATCAGTAATTGGTGGTCACATGCAGTTTCACTGCCTCCTATTATCTTGACCTTTCTAATCTTGGTGTTCTGTGTTTTCAAATTCTTCTCTCCCCATTTAGCATAGTTTATGTTCCAGCAGCCTTGGGGGGTTTCAAATAAGTTACCAAAAAGCTCCTAAAACTTTCTCATGCTGTGCACCTATTATAAACATTGATCTAAACTAAGAAATGCACACAAACAGCTGGCATGTGAAAGAAGCGTGTGAACAAACAGCAAAATATGCAGAAAGAACTGAACAGCAAAACAGAGCAACTAAATATGGTTTTTGGCGAGTGCACACCACACAAGGCCCAGATTTGTACAGACATGTCCACCAGTGTCTCAACCTTGTTCAGCATTTCTACAATTCCCCTTCTTTTGTTGTATCAGCCAAATCATCTTTTTTATCTTATCCTTATCTTATCTTATCTTATCTTATCTTATCTTATCTTATCTTATCTTATCCTAGCCTTATATTATTGTATTCTTATATTATCTTATCCTTATACTATCTTATTTTTATGATATTCTTTATCATATCATATAATACAATATCATATAATATCATATTTTATCTTATTTTATCAAGTGAATCACTGACTTTATGGAAAAAACAATGTGCTAATAATGAACAAAAATATCCAAACCCCTTGGATTATATCTTTCAACCACGCAGGTATTCCCCACCCTTCTAACCATTCATCCAAACCCCAATTGTCCACAGTTAACTTCCTCATATTATCCTGCAGTTGTTTGATCTTCTCGTGAATGGATGCAGAATGGTCAGAAAGATACATATAGCACATCCAATCAAAATCCTCACACCCGTGCCCATGTGCTGATAGCAAAAAATCTATAGCAGCTCTATTCTACACTGTGGGGTGTCTAATGCTATTTACATCTGTAAGCATTTGTTTCAAAACAGTGGTGCTACAAACTGTAATTTCTTCCTATTGTATCAATAAGAAGAAGCTAGATCTAGCATATGAGACAAGCACGAGGTTCAAAAGAGTGGCTCTTTGCCTTTTCTTTATTGCATGGTGGTAGCAGGGCAAAAGAGGAAGTGCATCTCAGGTCTTGGCTTTTTCTAGGAAAGGGTCAGGGAGGGGATTTCTGGCTGTCTGCCAATAGGATAGGGACAGGAGGGACAGGTAAGACATTCCCTATACCTCTGGTATCGGATTACAACATCTCACCGTTTTTTGTTTAATTAAGTGAGGGATGGATATTAAATTTCTTTTGATTGAAATTATGATTTTGACCAACATTAGTAATTGGTGGGAGAATTAGATTGTTCTATGTTTTGTATTTCTATGCGATTGACTTCAGAGGTAGAAGGAATGATACCATTAATAGCTTTGAACACTAAGTGACATAGGATCCCGAATGCCCTTATTACAAGGAAAATAATAACAAAGAATAACAAAATTGTTTTAACAATAGAAGTCCACCACCCTGAGAACCCCCAGCCTTTAAACAGTTCATTGAATCAATTTTCTGATTTTTGTTAACAAGAAGACAATTTTGAAGGGGTTCTTTCCGGTGTTGAGTGGAGGGTAGGTTTTCTCTAAAAGGAAAAACAAAACATTTTAAAACACATTAAAAGTCTCTGTCTGCCAGAAGGTCCTTCTTTATGAAGAATTTTCCTCTTCTTTCCGGCGGCGTCTTCTTTTTAAAGCAATGGCAACTTGCTTCTCACCTTCTTCTGCTGGAGCTGGATTTTTTTGGAACAAAAAGTTTCACCCACTTTTGGGGAATCCACCGAGGGCCTGAGGGAGTGGATATGCACGCATAACCCCTTCCCCAGGTTACAAGCTCATAGGGACCTTTGGCTTGAACAGGGCTTTACAGAGCTTTTGCTGTGGAGCCATCCACACAGTGGAACTGCTCTGTCTATCCAGGACCTGTTTGAGCATCTGGTGGGCACGCTCAATCACAGCTTGACCTGTGGGGGAGTAGAGGATGCCAGTTTTATTTTCCACTCCCCACTGCTGGATAAACTGTAGAAACTCCTTGGATATATATGCTGGGCCATTATCTGTTTTGATTTCCTTAGGGATCCCCAGCACTAAAAAGGCTTGCACTAGGTGTTGTTTGGCATGCACAGCTTTTTCTCCTGGAGCTGCAAGGGTGTCTGCCATACGGTTCCCTTCTGTGATCTCACCTGGCAAATCCATGTGTGACCTCACATGCATCACATAGAAGGAATGCTCTCTGTGTGAAACCAGATAGATCAGCAGCCTAAAGAGCTGCTCATTATTGATGTCTTTGAGCACTGCCTGCTCCACTCTGGACACTACCCCAGCAACATAAGCTGAATCTGTTACCAGATTAAGAGGCTCTGAGAACTTCTCAAAGGCTCTCACAACTGCAGCCAGTTCAGCTATTTGGGGTGACCCCTCCACAAACTCAACATCAGCTTCCCAATGCTGAGTCTGTGGGTTTCTCTAAGTCATCACAGACTTACGAGAGGCCCCTGATGCATCTGTGAACACTGTGAGTGCCTCGAGTGGTCGCCTGCTCCTCTTCTCGTGAGGGATGAGGTGGAATTCCTCAATTCAGAGATATCTGGAGGCTGGCATTGCTTTGTAGCAAATGTTCAAACATCTCTTTTGTCAACCTTTCAGGAGAGTTCCTCCTTTCCTCAGAAAGTTTTACCGGAAGGTGGATGCATGCAAAGTCACAACCAGCTAGTTCATGCAGCCTCATTCTTGCCTTTTTGAATCAGCTGAGCCATAAGCTCCTGTGGTTGTGTAATAGTTTTGGATCTTTGGTGGGAGAGGAAGACCCATTCTATGATTAAGAGTGAATCTTTCTGCCCCTTAATTCACTGGAACATTAGACCATGCAGACGTGGAAGTTTTCCCAAAACAATGAATTTGAAAGGCAACTCAGGCTGATAACGGTGAGCCTGCCTCTCTGCTAATGCACAAATAATTTCCAATTTCTGTGGGACAATAGTCCGTGCAATAATTTCCAAGCCCAGATACTTCCAAGATGGCATCTTTTGAATTTTGTTTTCCTGCAATTGAAATCCAGCAGAGGTTAAAACTTTAACCACTAGGTCAAGTGTGTTTTGGAGTATTAAGTTGTTGGCAGCACACACTAATACATCATCTAAATATTGCAAAATATTATGAGACAGGATATTTTTTCTTTCATAATCATAGGAGCTATTTCAATTTCTAAGGGTGTGTGTGCTGTGTCTCCCACAATGAAATTACTCACTCTCCATTTCCATGTGAAATACCGTCATGTCTAATACGCTGCTTGGCAGGTCCACTGTTACAATTGTCCAGACAGTAGACTTGAAATGAAAACCCTTGGTAGTCTCCAGCCTGACAGGGCCACAAGGCTGCTGGACCTGGTTAATAGAACATTTGACATTTAATTCGTTTTGTATACCCACACCTTTTATCCCATCCCCCCACTTTGTTTTTAAGAGAGAGGCTTTTTCCACAGTAGTACTCGCTGCATTTGTGTCATAGCGCTGAATGTTAAAAGCGAGCTGGCGCTTTCTAATTTTTTTTTTTTATATATTTTTTTCTGTTTAAGAGGGCAGTCCCTAGCAAAATGTCCTTGCTTTTTACACTGGAAGCAGGTGACATTCTGCAGCTGTTCAGGTGACACTGGGTGCTTCCTCGCTTGTGGTGCTTCAGCTGCTGCAGGCTTGGATGGTGCTGGCCTGGGGTTTCTGGATCATGGACTTGCCTCTCAATCTGTGAGCGAAGTCTATCTACGAACTGCAAAAAAATCTCAAAAGCATATTGTTTAACATCAATATAATCTTTGGAATTTACAGGGCTTTGGTGAATTTCTGTTAAAAGAACCATTAAAGGACATTTCCAAATATTAAACCACAAATCATATTCTGAGGGAGTTAGCAAACACCTGAAAAGGTCCTTCAATTCATGGGGAGCTAATTCATTTGAGGTAAAGGTTGCTTTCATCATGCCCTTAAAAATTGCACTTTCATGGCCAAAATTTTTCTATGATTTACAATTTTTTTTTTTTTTCTTATCATGGTGAGACAAAGGTTGATAAACTTTATTACCATTTTTCTTCTACCCATATAAACTACAGAGTAACGGAGGGTACATTATATTCCAAGTTTTGAGCTTTAGGGCTAGGTGTATCTTTATCTATCAGCCTGGGAGGCAATGCAGTTTCTCCCTCCCGAGGGACAGAGTCCCTGCTGTTAACCGATTTTTTTTTTTTTTTTTTTTCCTTGACTGTCTGTAGCCTCCGGGCACTCAGTTTGGCACTCACTGTAATCAGAAGGGTTAGAAGCTGTAACTTGAGCCAGGAAGAAGCGACTAGCCAAACCTGTTGGTGTAGTTACAGGGTAGCAGGAACGGGTCAGGAGGGTATGGGGGGAAGGGGGCAGGGAAGGGGATTGAGGAGGAGAAAGGGTTAAGAGATGAAGAAATTGAAGCGTGGTTGCCACCATTAGACACGCGGTCCCCCCCGTGAGACAAAGGAAAGTTTCTTGCCGAACTATTCTGAGGTAAACTGAGGGAAAGAGACGGGAACATGGAGAATCCTGTAGCAGGCTGTTCAAAAGCTTTAGAACTTGGGTAGCTGGAGGGGAGTGGCTTAGTATTTTCTGTTTTTTCTGGTTTTTCACTATTTCCAGGGACAGGGGATTTTGGAGGAGAGGAGGGGGGATGGTTTAAAGAATTTGTTTGTGGCTGTCTTTTATTTTCGGTTTCCAATAAGCATTTGCGTACTTGTAAAAATATTGGAAGAAATACAGCAGCTTTAGAGTCAAATTTCTCTACTTTAGATGTTAATAATTTACCCACATCATCCCAAAATGAAACTGAATTTATATTTTGTAATTTGCAGTCTGGAATTTTAGAAAACAGCCAGAAAACAAATGACCTTAACCGTTTTTTAGAAACTGCAATTTTTTCAGCATGCAAAATTACTTGAATTTGAGAAAAAACACTCTTTTGACATGCAGTTAACTCAGCACCCATTGTTGTCCCAAAGAGAGCTGCACAACGCCTCTCACTTCCACGCACACCCCACAACACACACGACTCTGTCCCGCCGGCCGTGCCGAGCCTGGGGGAACCCTGCAGCCTGGCACAGCTTTCGGGGGGTTTCCCAGTCACTGCACAATGCCTGAGCCGTGAGCAGCTGCGTTCCGAACGGGTTTTTCTTGCGGTTTCCGCAGAAACTGGGGAGGAGCCGCCCCGCTGAAATCGCGGCTGCTGCGGAGGCGCTCCAGGCTGCTCGCCCGCCCTGGCGCCGCGCCCGCCACCAGCCTGCATGGGGGAACCCCCCTCCCCACTCCTAGGGGCAAATCCTGGGGTTCACGCCTCCCACGAGGGACTTTACCTGTCCTGCAGACCTGGCTGTTGTGTGGTTCGTGAAAGCTGCCTGTCTTCGAGCCGACTTACTTGGGCGCTAAAGCCAGCTACCGGCTCTGTCCTCCTGCCTGGGGCTGTATAAACACAGCTACCAAGCACGGAGGTAGTTGATCGAACGAACAAACGGAAAATCCTGAAACTGGGATTCCAGCTGTCTGTGGGTTCTTAATACAAGCCCCAAAGTTGAGTCGCCAACAGCTACAAACTGTAACTTCTTCCTATTGTATCAATAAGAAGGAGCTAGGTCTAGCACATGAGACAAGCACGAGGTTCAAAAGAGTGGCTCTTTGCCTTTTCTTTATTGCATGGTGATAGCAGGGCAAAAGAGGAAGCGCATCTCAGGTCTTGGCTTTTTCTAGGAAAGGGTCAGGGAGGGGATTTCTGTCCGTCTGCCAATAGGATAGGGACAGGAGGGACAGGTAAGACATTCCCTATACCTCTGGTATTGGATTACAACATTAGACCTATACCCTTCCTATCCTACCTCCCACCTAACATATGGTGGATAATTTTTCTGCTTTGTTTAACCATTTCCTTTATCTCTTTTTGCCTTATACCAATTAGATACAATTATTGATTAATTATAATGCCACAATTTTGCCAATATTGATACAACTTAATAAGCACGAATCTTTTATAACACCTGGAACTGATTCCAGCATCTGTATAAACCTCCTGCAAGCTATTGCAACCAAGCCCAGCCCGATAAATGGTCTGGTCAGTGCCCCTCTACTACAGAAACTATGAATAAGGGACAGTAGTGGAGCTATTTCCGGTAAGAAAATAAACCTAGGAACCAGAGAGGTATTAAAACCTCAAAAAACCCTAGTGACCAAAGACACATGCCAGTCTCCATTCCAAAAGACATTATAAGTTCAAACAACATCTATACCAATACGCAGTAATAATTTTTTTTCCACTTTCTCAGCCCCACTTTGGGCACCAAAAATATTTATCCTGGTTTAGGACAAATTAGGGGAAAAATCTCCAAAAGGAGCCCCCCAGAGAACACACCCCCACGACTCCTCCCCTCCCCTCCACTGGGTTTGGGAAGAATTTCCTCAGAGGAAAAGTGGAAAAAAATGTGTTTATTTAGCAAACACACAAAGGAGAACCACTCCCCAACACAAGAAAAAACAACCACAGATGACAAAAGAAACTCTTTCAGCAGTCTGAGAGGATGCACAGACTCAGAATGTTTTGGGCGCTGGGGAGGGCAGAAGGCATAATGCTTGTCATGAAAATACAGATTCCAGGTGCTTCTCGATGTTCCCAGGTCCCGGTCCAGAACAGGTTCGGGTGGTATTCCAGGCTAAACTAACTAATAATAAAAAACAGAAGCTAAGCAAAGCGAGGCGGAGCGAAGCCAAGCCCCCAGCGCAGCCGCCGAGCCGGCAGAGCGGCAGCCCCGCCCGCCAGCCCAACCCCAGCCCAGACTATGGGGCAGGGGCGCCGGCCAACGAGACAAAACAAACCTGCACTGTCAGAGCAACTCTGAGAGCACCCAACATAATTCCAGGCATGAACAGCACACACGGCTGGGATACAAAGCATCGCAACGTCACCCCAGGACATTCCACCCCTTATCTCCATATTGTCAACATACTAAAAACTTCATTAAGTAAAACCTTTCAGTTCACTTGCTCAGATTTTCAACACTTACACATTTCCTTCCATCTCACTTGCTCAGACCTTCAACACTTACACATTTCCTTCTGTCTCACGCCACAATCAAATCTCCCTGAGGGACACATCGTGCTGTTCCATCTCTCTGCATTATCCACCATGGTCACACGTAGCGCTTGCCTTGGCGGGTCTGAGGCAGTGTGAAATAATCAATCTGCCAGGCCTCTCCGTACTTATACTTGGACCATTGCCTCCCATACCAGAGGGGCTTCACCCCCTTGGCCTGCTTAATGGCAGCACACATCTCACAGATGTAAAAAATTCAGAGGGGAGAAAGGAAAACAAAGGCTGAAAAGCCTCGTCCCCTGCTTCTCCTCTAACAAACTGAATGCATAACCATAACCAGGATCCAGAAGGTATCCCTGGAAACAATTTCAGCATCTTCATAAACCTCTTACAAGCCATCACAGCCAAGCCCAGCACAATAAATATTTTGGTCAGTATCCCTCTAGTACAAAAGCTACAGATAAGGGATAGGACTGGAGCTATTTCTGGATAGGAAAATAGCCCTAGAGACCAGAGAGGCATTAACACCTCAAAAAACCCTACTAACCAAACCCACATGCCAGCCTCCATCCCAAAAGACATTATAAATCTATACCAATATACAGTTACAAAGTGATAAAAATTTTTTTCCACTTTCTCCTGTCGCATGTTGGACGCCAAAATATTTGTCCTGGTTTGGGACAAAATTAGGGGGAAAATCTCCCAAAGGAAACCCCCAGGAGTGTGTCTTGTCACAAACAGGGTTCGGGATCTTCTTGATGTTTCGGATCAGGTGGAGTCTGAATCAGGTTCAGGTGGTGTTCCTAGCTAATAAGGGAAAAAGATGCAAAAAAGCAGCAAAAAGTAGCTAAGCCAAGCAAAGAGGGGGGAAAGGAGGTGGGGGGCAGCCAAGCAGCAGCAGCTGCCGAGCAGCAAGAGGAGCAGCAAGCGGGGCAGGGGGAGGGCGAGCGGGGAGGAGCGCGGCAGCCCCAGCCAGCGGCGGCGGCACTGGGCAAAACAAACCTCCCAAGCATGAACAGCACACGATTTGGGGATACAAAGCATTGTAACATCAACCCAGGACACCAGTTTACAAAATCCAGCCCAATTTTTGTATGGGGAAGCAACCAAATCTATTGCACACGATTGTTTACGGAATACTGAAGAGGAAACCAAAATTAGGCCAGATCTTGAGGAAGAGGAATTAGAAACTGGAGAAAAACTTTTTGTGGACAGATCACCCTGGGGAATTAAGGGTAAGAGGAAATCAGGACATGCCATAATTAATGGTAAAACTTTTGAGGTAATTGAGTCAGGCCTGCTAAGTCCTAGCTGGTCAGCACAGGCTTGTGAACTGTGTGCAGTTTTAAGAGCACTCAAGTTGTTAAAAGGAAAAGTGGGAACCATCTATACAGATTCTAAGTATGCTTTTGGCATAGTACGTACCTTTAGGAAAATCTGGGGAGAAAGGGAATTAATAAACTCACAGGGAAAAGGATTGATACACCAGGAATTAATAATTCAGATTTTATATGCTTTGTGAGGGCCTGAAGGAATAGCAGTAATTCATTTAAGAGGGCATCAAAAGGGACTAACTCCACTAGTTAGGGGAAATAACCTAGCTGATCAGGAAGCTAAAAAGGTGGCCTTGCTGGTAATAAGAGAAAAAGAAAGTGAAGAAGAATGGACATGAGAAAAATGTCTGACTTGTGGGCTAGATTTATTTGAACCTCCCTGTCATGAATGTTGGGATGATTTTAAAAGTAAAGCTTTACACTGTAGTTGTTATATTACACATAATTTTGTTGCTTACATGGGAAAAAGCATTATTACCTTTACAGTAAAACAAAACTAAAACCAAACCAAAACAAAACAACCCCAAAAACAACAACACCCCCCCACCCCCCCCAAAAAAAGACCAAACTCCCAAAAAACCACATTAGCACAAATAGGAGCAAAAGAGGATGAAGCAGGAAAATGGGAGCTTCCTGACGGCTGAGAAGCAGTCCCTAAGGAACTGCTATAGGCATTAAGATAATAAAGAAAGTCTTTGCTGCCCTGGGAACTAAATGGGAATATTATACCTTTTGGCTCGGGAAAAGTGGAAAGGATTAATGGGGAAGTAAAGAAACAGCTAACCAAATTAACCATGAAAACTAAGATGTCTTGGGTAAAGTGTTTCCCATTAGCCTTAATAATATCAGGACTCAACCTCATACTGATGTAGGAATTTCCCCTTTTGAAATGCTGTATGGAGTGCCATATGATCTAGAGATTCCCAGGGACTATCCCATACCTGACAATCACCAGCTCCAACAGTTTGTTACACAACACATGGTTTGACCAGGTCAGTTGTTAAACAAGAGCCTCGTGGTGCAAAGACCTCCACTTGAGATTGCAATCCACAAGAAAAAAACAGGGGATAGAGTTCTAATTAGACCACAGAAAGGGACCTCACTGACCCCTCGTTGGGAGGGACCTTATCTTGTCTTGCTCACCACAGAAACTGCCATTGGAATTGCTGAGCGGGGCTGGACGCCAGCCGAGTGAAAGGAGCCCTCCCTGAGGAGCAGTGGGAATGCCAGGAAAACCCAGAGACTCTGATCTTAAACTGCATAAAAGAACTAATGAATCAAGTTAATACCATATTATGTCTTGGAAAAGATAGTACATGTTATACTTTTGCATGCATAAGGTGTAAAATTGGTAAGGAAAACATGTAGGCAAAGGAGGCAGAGACGTAAGGAAGGGGAGAATGCTGGAAAGCCCCAGGGGTCAGCACAAACACATCCTATGGACCCCAACCACAAAATCCCCCAGCCTTTCACCTAAGGGAGGCACAGAAACCGAGGTCAAAATTACAGCATTACGGGAACCAGCAAGGGGAATTTTAATTAAGAAAAGGAATCCACCACTTTTCTTTTACTTTATATATTTGATAATCATTTTAGGCTGCATATGGGAAAAAGGAGCGTGGGCAGAAGGTAACCTCCATCAACCATTTAAGTGGTGCTTAATTAGATAGGAAGATCAACATGTGATACAGACTATTACAACTCCTGGAGCACCTAGTTTCACGATCACTCTGTGCCAAATAATGCCCATATGCCCTTGCTCAAATCTGAAAGGATTCTATTTCTGTCCTAGCTCCAACCCCGGACCAGGGTATCATAATAGCCCTGGACAGTATTATTGTGCACACTGGGGATGTGAAACAATTGCATCACACTGGAATCCAGGAGCAGGAAGAAATAAAGCTCTTAGTGTAGAATGGAAACCAAAAAAATGTATACCTCCCAAGAGAGAATGCAGTGGGGGAATAATCCAAACAGGACAAGTGATGATTATTCCCAGAGTCACATACCACCCTGAAGAATTTGTGTATGATAATCAGAACTCTCCAAGCCATCATTTACAAAAACGAGAACCATTTCTCACTTTGACTACAGCCACCCTGATGGCTGTAGGAATTGCAGCTGCAGGGACAGGGATAACCTCACTTGTGCAGGAGAACCAAAAGTTTCAATCACTCGAAATAGCTGTAGATAAGGATGTAATTCCAATTGAAAAATCAATCAGTGCATTAGAAAAATGGTTAAGATCGCTGTCAGAAGTAGTATTGCAAAACCATAGGGGACTTGACCTTATGTTTTTACAACAAGGAGGATTATGTGCTGCACTAGGGGAACAGTGTTGTGTTTAAGCAGACCATACTGGAGTTGTTAGGATTACCATGACTGAACTCAGGGAGGGCCTAGAGAAACAAAAACAAGAAAGAGAACTGCAGCAGAGCTGGTATGAGTCCTGGTTTAACCATTCTCCATGGCTAACTACCCTGCTGTCCACTATTGCAGGACCCCTAATATTGGTGATTTTAGTGTTGACCTTTGGACCATGTATTTTTAACAAAATCATTCAATAGTCAAAAGAAAGCTGGAATCCCTGCACTTAATGTTGGTAAGAGCACAGTATGAGCCTATACAGGATGAAGGGTTAGAACTGAGCCACGCAGAATTGCAAAGATTTGATCAGCAAAAATGATAAAAAGGGGGAATTGTAACAGAGTACGTGTAAGACTTTGCTAATCAAACATTGTTAAATTAGGGAACACGGCCAAAAGACGACTGAGACTTGCTTAAGCTAGCTGAAAGATTATATATCAAATAGCCATAAACATCTGTATGTGTCTGTGTCCAGTTTGTGGATGATTGAAAAAAAAGATAGGAAAAAGTCAACCAACGGCTAAGAGAAGAAGACCACAGCCTTCCTCCCCACGACCACCAGGAGCCAGAAGAGCCCCCAGCAAGTGTCTGTGCAGACACAGAAAGAACGTGAGAAGATGCTGAAAGGCACAGACACGGGAGAAGATGAAAATAACAGAGGGACTGACACGGAGTGGGGTGCGCGCCGCTGGTGGAGCGGAGACTCCCCGGACCCCAGCACTGATTTGCTTATTGCTGCTTGATCAATAAATTCTTAATTAATTCCATTTATTGGAGTTGATCAGTTTATTACAGATAAATTTATAACAATGCAGACCTAGAATGGGGCATGGACCGGGAATGGGGACAGGGAATGGGAATGCGGTCAGGGACTGGGAATTCTGCACTTGTCATGTGGACAAGGACCTCGACAGGGACCAAGACCTGGAATATGAGACAGGGATAGGGAATGGAATTGGGAATGGGACTAGGAAAGGGGACAGCGACAGGGAATGTGTTCAGGGACCAGGAATGCCGATGGGAATAATGCAGTGGGACTGAGAAAGGGACCAGGTGGGGGAATGGGACCGGAAGGAGAACAGGGACCAGGAATTTGGCTGATAGAATGGGGACCGGGAGCTGGACTACAAGACTGAGAGCATGAAGGGAACAAGGAATAAGGGAGAGGGTGTGGAACTACAGGATCGAGACCAAGACTGACAATGGGATGGAGAATGGGGACAGGGACTGGGAATGGAACTGGAGCAGTGCACGAAGCTCCTCCCACACTCAGGGCACTCGCAGGGCTTCTCTCAGTGGAGACGACGTTGGTGTCTGGTCAAGGCAGAGCTCTGTGAGAAGCTCTTCCCACACTCGGGACACTCGTAGGGTCTCTCCCAAGTGTGGATGCGCCAGTGCCTCACAAGGGTGGAGCTGTGCTTGAATCCCTTCCTGCAGTTGGAGCAGCGGAACGGCCTCTCATCCCTGTGAGTGCGATAGTGCAGGAGGAGACAGGAGCTGGTCTGAAACCTCTTCCTGCATTTATCACACTCATAGGGTCTCTCCCCATTATGGATGAGCTGGTGCTGGATGAGATGTGAGTTTTGCTTAAAGCCCTTCCCACAGTCAGGACACTCATAAGGCCTCTCATCCAAGTGACTGCGATAGTGCCTGAGGAGAGTGGAGCTGGTGTGAAACCTCTTCCTGCATTTATCACACTCATAGGGCATCTCCCCAGTGTGGCTCCTCTGGTGCACAATCAGGTGTGAGCTGTGGCGGAATGTCTGCCCACACTCCCCACATTTGTAGGGCCGCTCCCCTGTGTGGATTCTCCGGTGTTGGATCAGGTCACATCTCCACCTGAATCTCTTCCCACACTCCCCACACTCGTAGGGTCGTTCCCCTGTGTGGATTCTCTGGTGTCTGATCATGACCCATCTCCACCTGAAGCCCTTCCCACATTCCGAGCACTTGTGGGGCTTCTCCCCATGGTGAAGCTGCTCATGCAGCCCCAGCTCTGAGCTCCGGTCGCCTCCCCGGCCCGGGCTGGCTCTTTCCTGCTGGGATCCCCGGGCTGTGTGTTTGCAGCCCCTCCTGCTGCGGGATCTGCGGGGCTTTTCCTCCCCGTTGCATTCCTGCGCCGTGGAGCCGCTGCAAACGGCCTCTTGCCCGAGGCTGTGCCGCGGGGATTTGTCCTCCCTGCTGTCCGTGCTCAGCTCCTTGTCTGGGGGAGGAAGGACAAGGACAGGATGGGATTTGCCTCCATGCCAGAGGGAAGGGCAAGGAGATCCCCCCAGGGCTGTGCTGCAGCCGGGGCTGTGCTGGGCTGGGACATGGAGCAGGACACAGCGGGAAAGAGGCACTGACTTCATCCTCACCTGCCTGCGGCTCCCGGGCCATCGACCTCGTTCTTCTAGCCTCCTCCTCAATGCAGCCAAGGTTTGGGAAATCCTGGTTTGGGGATGAAAACAAGGGCTGTGCGCGTTGGGTTTGATGGTGGCGCTGCCCAAGGGCAGGTGGAGAAGTCAGCGCCCCTTTCAGCCTCGGGGGCCCGGAGCCCGCTCAGCACCAACCTCCCGCACCCCTCCAGGCTGCCGGGGGTCCCCCGGCTCCGGGATCGCCCCTCCGCACTCTCCCCGCTCCGGGGCTCCCGCCTTCCCCCCTGGCTCTGCCGGGGATCCACAGAACCGATATCGCCCCGTCCCCGACGATACCGGGCGATCCCACATGGGAGCGGCCAAGATCCCGCAGCGCCATTTCCGGCTCGGCTTTGAGCTCCTGCAATATACAAACATCCCCTGAAACAAAAAAAAAAAAACCCTCCCGGAATTCCCCATGCTGGATTTCGGCTAGCTCCCCCTCTCTGCTCACCTCCAGGATTTTGGGGGGCGATGGTGCCGGACCCGGGGGAGCTGCGGCCTCAGCGACCAGGCGGGAGAAGCGCGTGGTTCCAAAATCGCTCTTCCTCTTCCTTCCGCACCTCCTGTGTCCCTCCTCTTCCTCCGACTGCTTCTCTCCCGTCTCTTCCCGCTCCTCCTCCGCTCCCAGCCGTGTCCCAGCGCAGCCAGAGCCGCTGGAACTGGGGTGCCCAACGCCCTGAGCAACCCCCAGGTCCCTCCCAGGACCCCTCAAATCCCTGGAACCGAGCGTCCCCCGCATCCCCTGGAAGATCCCCCCGTGTCCCCAAGCAGGTCGTTATTTAACATCTCTATTTTTTCCCTGGTTTTGGGTGTTTGGGAAGGACAAAGAGAAATGCAAAGAAAATCCAGATGACGAGGAGCCAGGAGGATGTGGAGCCCCCAGCCAGGTGTCTTCCCAACACGGATCAGCAGCACCAGGGCTCAGGGGGTTGAAGGCTCGTGTTGCTTCTGTTGTCCACTGAAGATCCCTGCTCCCTTCCGTAATTAAGGCATATAGGGGTTTAATGAACAATCCATAGTTATAAATCCACAGTCTGCACCACCCTGTCATGCTCAGAAAGGTTCTCAGTTCTTTCACTGTCTGGGGTTTTGGGGTTTGGCATATTGCTTCCTTATGGTCTTGCCCCAAGGTCCTTTGTCCAAGCACTGACTTCATAGCCCAGGTAAATCACTGTTTGTTTCACCATCTGGGCTTTCTTTTGGGATACCCAGTACCCCTGCAGGCCCAAAAAGTTTAGGAGGCTCACTGTCCAATCCACACATGCCTCCTGGGTCCAGGTGGCTGTTAAGAGATCATCCACGTACTGAAGCAGCTGTCCTTCTCCTGGTGGAGGTTCCCAAAACTCCAAATCTTTTGCCAGCAGTTCTCCAAATATAGTAGGGGAGTTCTTGAACCCCTGGGGCAATACACATCATGTGAGCTGAGTTTTATGTCCAGTTTTGGGATTCTCCCCATTCAAATGCAAAAAATTTCTAGCTGGCTTTATGGAGAGGGAGGCAAAAGAAAACATCATTCAAATCTAAAACCGTAAACCAGGTTAGTTCAGGTGTTAGAAAAGTTAACAAGGTGTAGGGGTTAGCAACACTGGGCATAAATCTTCAGTTATCTTATTAACAGCTCTTAAATCTTGTACTAACCTGTATGATTAATCAGGCTTTTTATAGGGGCACTGGCACTCTTTCAATAGTCCCATTTGCAAAAAGTTTACAACGATTGGGCTAATTCCTTCTCTGTCTTCCCTTTTTAAGGGATATTGTTTGACCGTTACTGATTGTTCTCCTCTTTAAGCCAGATTTGTACTGGTAGAGCATTCTTTGCTTTCCCTGCTATATTAGAGGCCCAGGCTTCAGAGAACACCTGATCTCTTATTTTATTTTATTTTATTTTATTTTATTTTATTTTATTTTATTTTATTTTATTTTATTTTATTTTATTTTATTTTATTTTATTTTATTTTATTTTATTTTATTTTATTTTATTTTATTTTATTTTATTTTATTTTAATAATTTCTTCTTCATTTTCAACTTAACAATTCCATATATTGTTGATCTTTTACCTCCAAACTAATTTCCCCATTTTTAAATATTATTTTTGTGTCCAGCTGCTCTAGCAGATCCCTGCCTAAAAGTGCAGATGGAGCTTTAGGGATATGCAAAAATCGGTGAATTCCCCAGTCTTTTCCCACTTTATACTTTTATGGTTTACAAAAATATGGTTTTTCAGGCCAACCAGTAGCCCTTTTACATTTTCCTTTATTATTGCTAGTAGGTTTTTTTTTTTTTGTCTCTGGTTTACACCCCTCTTCTCAATAGCTGAAAACTCTCCAGGCCTCATCTAGCAAAGTCTCCAAGTTCCAACTTGCTGGGCCCCGCATCTTCTGGAGCTTTCACTTGATGTCACCTGTAGATTGCCCTAAAAACAAGTTTTCCAATTGTTGTATTCTCTTATCAAATTCCGGATCCAGAGGGGTGTGTTGACACATTCCTCCTTGCAACTGGTCTAGATATTCAGAAGCAGTTTGAGCGGAATTCTGTTTAATAACATAAACATAAAATAGCATAACATAAAATAGGGTGGATACTGTTGGGTTGGCTCTTGTGACTCAGGAATTGGGAGGTGACTCCCATATTAATTACTGTTCTCTCAAGTGAGGATGAAGCAGGGGATGAAGCAGAGGTAAAACCTGAAGTTGATGGCAATTCCAAATCTACTTCCCCTACCACGCTCTCTCTTCCTTGTCTTTTAGGGGGTGGTCTGAGCACTTCCTCTGTCTCCTCTTCCTGAGTCTCCATACTGTAGCTGTTTTTTCTTTTAGAATTGGTGTTTTCCAACCCCAGGGTCTGCAGCCTTAAGTCCAGGTACTGCTGAACCTTGGATGCAGAGCCCTCAGCTACTCACCAGTGAAGAACAAAAGGCTTGAGACCGTGCTGCAAAGTTCCAAGGATAACTTTATTGTCCTTGAAGGGAATGCTAACAACGGTCTAATTATATCAGATAACAAAACACGTTATATAGGTTTCCAGAGGATTGAGTTTCTAACCAATAAAAACTACAACTTACAAACTAACCAATTATCTTAAAACTCTAAGTGAGAAAAGAACCAATTAACTTGTAAATTTAAGAGACAATAGAAATCCTAAGAGATAATGAACAGGGTTTTCGGTAGGGGAGGGGGGAGTTACGTTTGAAGGAATTTCTTTGTTTCATCGGATGGCGTCCCAGGGGTATGCTTTAGGGAGTGTAACAACATCTACACCATACAATATGCCTTGTCAGGATATGTACACCTTTGATTTATTGAGCATGTGCTGCAATACCTCCTGGGTTTTTTCTTATTAGCTTTATTATCTTTTTCAAGAGCCAACACTATAAGGGTCAGAGGGTGGTCTAATTCCACAAGCCCTTTGCCACTCAGAGTGATTTCTAATGGTGAAAAACATGTCAGCATAAGTAACTTCATGTCACTTCTGCTCATGCCTAAGGAAAAGCATCAGCTGTACCAAAGTGTTATAGTCCAACGTCCCTGATGGGGACCACTCCACCCCCTCCTCAAGTTTATAAAGTGGTCACCACAGTGTGTATAACTTAATAAGCTCTCTTTTAGTTTCTGTATCCTTATGGTCCACCAGCTCTTTCCAATATGCCAAAACATATCCCAAAGGACTACCTTTAGGAACCTCTTTGCTTTCACTTGCCTCCATACTGAAGATTCTTTTACTCTCAATGCCTTTTAACCTTATCCCAGCTTTGGAGCTTCACCTAGCAGTAACTTGGTACAAAGATCTTCCACTTACACACTTATCTGACTGTGAGAGTCCGTCTGAGCCTCTCATCTGTTTCTGCCCAACGACCCTCGCCTGAGGCCTGCGCTGGCCAGGGATGGGAGGAACGCCAAGTGACTGTTCCGCAGGTGATGCCCACAAGGACTGGTTTCTCATGACAACTAGTCATGGAGCGCTGACTCAACAAAGCTCCCACAGATGGAAGAACAATGGACTGGTCAGTATGGGCTGCCCTGCGTGTGTTCATGACAACAAAGATGGTTTGGTGTGCATTGAAACGTCCTGTTTCCACCTGTTCCTCAGGGTAATGAGCTCCACATACAATAGTCCATAAACCTTCCCACCTTTTGGCCAGAAGCCACTCGCTTTGGGAAAGGACTATAAAAGTGACTTTCTCAGAGGAGACCCTCGAGATCTCCCCAGACGGCAACAGACATCTATTGGCTGCTCCACGAGGATTCGTCTGCCCGTCTTGGTAGCTATAATTCCGACCTCCCTTTCTCTCTCTCCCTCTCTCTCTCTCTCTCCCCCCCACTATCGCATTTTGGTTGGCACTAAATAAAGTGCATTTCTGTAAAAGTAAACTGGTTTTGTCCCCTGCTGTGTCTTTTGCGCTCTGCGATCCATAAAAGAACCAGTCACGACTCCCGCTCGGGTTGGGCAGATCATGACACATGGCCAGGCCAGGTCCCGCTGCAGGAAAAGTGCCAGGAAGCCCCAGCACAGGGAAGAACACAAATACAGAGTGCCATGGTGGGACCTGTGCCAGGGAGAGCCTGAGACAGCAAAGGCACCTTGGCAGCAGCAGCTCCCTGCAGGGCATGGCCAGAAGCGTCCCTTGGCAAGCTGGCCTGGTGGCCACCAGTGCAGAGCTGCTGCCTCAGGGGCATTTCTGGCTGGGCTCTGCAAAGCCACTTGTGCTCCAGGAACCTGACTGGCAAGAAATTTGCCCCAGCACCCTGGGGACAAGATATTAATGACAAAACTGTTCATCCCTACAGAGACAGGACAGGGACAGAGGAAAGGGAAGAGCCAGGCCCAGGGACATGGCTGCAATGGTGATGGCTGTGAGGTCACTGCCACTGCAGCAGCCTGGCTGGCCCTCAGCAGACATTCTGGCCACAAGTCTGTAAGGCCGCCCAGCATGTGAGTGAACCCACACAAGAGGAATTCTATCCTTGGGGAGGGCAGGGGTTTCACCATGTCAGGTTGCACAAAGCTCCTGCTCTTGGAGCATTCCTGGCATGGGGCATCCACTTCTCTGGAAAAGCACTTGCAGTTTTGTGACACTCTCATTGTAAAATATTTTCTTCTTCTAACAAATGTAGATCCACATTGATCCAGTTTAATGATATGGACCCTTGTTCTGTCACTGCAAATTCTGGGAGAGAATAACACTCCATTTTTCATGGACTTTGACCACTATGTTTCCATTTACAAAGACCTTGGAGATGACCCAAAAATCTCCCAAGACTGGGTTTGGAGGCCTCATCACATCATCATCAGGCAGAGGCTGAGGGCCCTGGGCTCAGTGGAGACTGAGGACAGAACAGAAGTTGCTACAAACTGTAACTTCTTCCTATTGTATCCATAAGAAGAAGCTAGGTCTAGCATATGAGACAAGCACGAGGTTCAAAGAGGCTCCTTGCCTTTCCTTTATTGCATGGTGGTGGCAGGGCAAAAGAGGAAGAGGATCTCAGGTCTTGGCTTTTTCTAGGAAAGGGTCAGGGAGGGGATTTCTGGCTGTCTGCCAATAGGATAAGGACAGGAGGGACAGGTAAGACATTCCTTATACCTCTGGCATTGGATTATAACAAGGAGTAACCTGAGAGGGGTTGAAGGGAGGTTCCACAGATGGTGGAGCTTTTCTTCATTGCATAAAACAGCCTGAAAAAGAAATATTGGCACCAAGGGCAGCTGGGGAGGCCCAGACTGGACACAAGGAGAAAGGAATTTCTCTGCCAGGGCAGGACTGTGGTGCAGCACATGGCCCAGAAGGAGTCTGGAGCAGCCCAAGTGTTTGTGTGGCCAGGCAGAGGCAGCAGGAGGCAGAGCTGGCAGCAAAGGGCAGGGCATGGACACCGTGGCACAGCCTGGGCTGCAGAGGGCACAGGGATGGGCAGCAGCTGAAAGGCCCTGCCAGAGCCAACTGCTGCAGCACTTGGGCCAGGGCTGCTGGCCCTGGGCCTGAGGCCAGCAGGGGACAAGTGAGCCTGGCTGTGCTGGGGCCTCATTGCCACCTTGTCCCTGCTCACAGCCTGGCAGGGGTTGCCCCATGATCCTGCCCTGGGCACTGCACATCCCCAGAGCCCAGTGCCCTGGGAAGAGCCCTGAGCAATGAGGGAGGGACAGGATCTGTCTTGCCAGGGGCTGGGGCTCAGGCCCTGGCCCTTTGCATTCCTGAAACACATCCAGGTTTTCTCAGCATCAGAGACACCTTTTCTTTGCTTTGTCCCCACTTGCCATCAGTGCCTCCAGTGTTCTGCTCTAACTGGGACCTGGGGACACTTTCTCAGTCCTGTCCCTCACTGGGATCTAGTTAAATATGAGAAACTTCAGTGCTTCAATCTCATTTGGAGCTCTTGAGAAGTTTTTTGAGCATACTCTCTCAGGGACTGAGTCTGATGCCAACAACACCAAAGCCCCGAGAGGGTGATTCAAGTCCTTATGCTGTGCCTGTGCTGCTGAGCTGGGCCAGGCTCCAGCACAGAGGCAGCTCCTGGCAAGGGCAGCGCTGCAGAGAGACAGCTCTGCCCAGGAGCAGCTCCTGTGACAGCCCAGCAGGGTTGGGGCACTGCCAGAGCATGGCAGGGACACGAGCAGGGCACAGGCAGAGCTCACAGTGCTCAGCACTGGCAGGGGCTGTGTCATGTCCCAGAGGGGGCTGTGGCACAGCAGCACCTCTGTGGCTGTGTCATGGAGCCAGAGAGCAGCTGTGATGTCAGAAAGGGGCTGTGTGACAGCACAGGGTGGGTTGTGTGAGGTCACAGATTGGGCTGTGACATCACAGAACAGGCTGTGATATTACTGAGTGGGCTGTGACAGCGCTGGATGGTTGTGTGACACCGTAGAGAGGGCAGTGAGGTCACAGAGGAGACTGTGCCATCATAGAGGGTGGCTCTGTGATATCAGACAGCAGACTGTGACATTACAGAGCAGCTGTGTGATGTCCCAGAGAAGCCTGTGGCATCAGAGAGCGTGTTCTGCCATCACAGGGTGGCTATGTGACATCAGAGAGGGGCTGTGACATCCTGGAGCAGGATGTGACATCACAGAATGGCCGTGTGACATCCCAGGGCAGATTGTGTGAAATCACAGCAATGACTGTGACTTCACAGATCACAGAGGCTGTGTGACATCACAGGGGCTATATGACATCACAGGGCAGTGTGACATCACAGGGCTGTGTGACAGCACATGTGGCCGTGTGACACCACTGGGGGCTGTGTGACATCACAAGGATTGTGTGACATCACAGGGCTGTGTGGCATCATAGGGTGCGGTGTGACATCACAGGGCTCTGTGACATCATAGGGTTGTGTGACATCACAATGATTTTGTGACATCATAGGGTTCTGTGTGACATCACAATGATTTTGTGACATCATAGGGTGCTGTGTGACATCACAGGGCCTGTGTGACATCATAAGGTGTTGTGTGACATCATAGGGTGCTGTGTGACATCACAGGGCTGTGTGACATCACAGAGCTGTGTGACATCCCAGGGCTGTGAGAGGTCACTGGGGAGGTCACTCTGCCCCGTTCCCCCCTCACAGTCCAACGCTGCTCGTGCACAGGGGGGTCCCCTGTCCCCCCAGGTCCCCCCGCCCCCGGTGCCACAGCCTCCCCCAGAGGATGTTCCATGAGATCGACCCCAGAGCCTGACACGGGGACAGGGGCCGGGCCCTGGGGGTGGCACAGGGGGACAGGGACCCCTCGGCAGCGTCCCCGTGTCCCAGGGCCAGAGCCTGGGCCAGGGCTCCTTCACCCTGTTATGAGCCAGGGGCTGAGAGCATTTAAAAAATCCCCAGCACGGGATCAGCAAAAACCAGATTTAATATTGAGCTGCAGCACTGTGATAAATGAACTCCCCTGAAGTTTGCAAATAAGGATTTTTAGAGAGTTGGAATTGTCACTTACCTTATCATGTGATACACTGTTCTGTATAACCCCAGTTCATTCTTTAATCTCGTTGTTGTATTCCCTTCCTTAAATCCAGTTTGTTGTATTCCCTATTCCGGTTGGTTCCCTGTTACTTCCCACTTCGCCCTCTCCCTTATCTCATTTCCAGCCTGGCTGCTGCTGCTCCCGGCCTGTCCATCAATTGAAAGAACGCGCCCAACGTGTAAAATCGCAAAGCTCCCGAAACACCACTCTTCAGGGGAGCTTCCTTGAAGAGAAAAAGCCCCTGAAACAGGGAGCCAATACAAGATTCGGGAACCCTCCAGACACCAGACAGCCAGCTACAGGACCAGCTGCTAAAAATTGCCTTCGTCCTCCAGTTGTGAGCTCACCATCTCATGAAAAGCGACTTTACATACAAACAACCCTAAACAACACGAGACACAGTAAGTCCATGGGCACTCTTATAAACCTGCAACTCTCCTCCCATTCTGTGAGAGTTCCCAGGGTGTGTGGGGCATTTCTTTTCGGGTGCAGCCAGGCAGCAGTACCACCATATGAATGTTCCCTTCGCTTCTCTGCTGCTTTTAGTAATAAAGAGTTGCGTAGTTAAAAGCTTCGGTTCTGGTTATTTTTAACTTCGGGATCACGGGACTCCCATTCCCGGCCGGCCCAGGGCACCTCACCCCCAGGCCTCCCTTTCCTGGGAAACCCGACCTGGGCACGGGGCTCTCCGGCCGCTCTGGGACTGATGATCACCCACAGCAAAGGGAGAGAACAGGAGAAAGAGAGAGAAGGAGATTGGCAATCAGGGCTCGCAGTCGCAGCGCCCAGTCCTGCTCCGCCGGGGCTCGGAGCTGCAGGCGCAGGAAAAAATGGATCCGCGGCTGGCGGTGCTTGCCCCGCTTTGGGCCGGAGGCGGCGGGTTGCAGGCAGAGCTGGAGCGCAGGCCCCGGGAGCTGAGCACAGCCCGGCCCGGGGGTCCCGCAGTGCGCGGCCGAGGAGGGTCCCGGGGGATCCCGGGAGGGGATCCAGGGGAATTCCTGGGAATTGGTCCATGACCTCCCCCCTCTTTTGCCCTCGGGTGGTTTCACTTTTGCCTTCCGCAGCCGGCGGCAATGCTGGGATCTGCCCGGCGACCGGTGACGCCTCTGAACACTCGGGCTGTCATTGGCTGACAGGAAAGAGCGGGGCCAATGGCGGGACCGGAGGCTGCTCAGGGGCGGGGCCGCAGCCGAGCAGCGCCATGGCTCCAGCGCTGGGGCTGGGGCGCTCCTGGGGGCCCCGGGGGGCGGCCAGAGCTGAGGGGGACCCCCGGCCCCGGGACTCTTTGATCGCCCATTCCGGAGCACGGAGAGGCCCCTACACCCACATTCCCGGGCGCCTTGATCCCCCTGAACCCCCATTCCCAGCCATGTGTTCCACCCTGCACCCCCTTATCCGGCACCAGTAACCCCGGCACCCCTTTCCCGGCCATCCCGCCTCTCCCAGCCCGCAGAGTCCCCTTCTCCTTGACCCAGAGACCCCCTGCACCCCTATTCCTGCCTTTCCCAGCACCCAGCCCCTCCTTCCCTCAGCACTGAGGACACCCTTGACCCCTATTCCAGGCCATCCCGGCTTTCCCCGCCCTGTGCTGCAGGTGGGGACACCGGGGACCCTTGGAGCTCCCTTTGCTGCATCCAGGGAACCCCTGCTGCAGGAGGTTTCCACCTGTGCCCTCCTGTCCCACGGCAGCGTCCGCGGATCCCATGGGCTCACCAAGGACAGCCGGGAATTCCTCTCCTTCCAGCTGCGATCCGGGACATTCGTGGTGACGGCTGGCACTGCCCAGGTCACCAAGAGGTGCTGGGAAACAGAGGAGATCGAGGCTGAGGAATTCACAGATGACCTGGGGCACACCTGCCAGGAATGTCTCTGGAAATATGGCAGGGATTAGACCAGAAGGGGAAGAAACGCATGGAAGTTTCCTCCTGGAGTGCTCTGCCTGGGGTGTTCCGTGCAGTGCGGCAGACAGTGAGAAACACTCCTAGGCTGTCACTCATCACAGATCTCAGTGATTTGGGTGAGATGCTTGCAGCAGATCCAGCGGTGAGGAGAGTTCAGGGGGGTCCCATGGGATTTGCAGAGAACCCCCCGGTCCCCCCAGGATCTCCCTGAACACGCTGGAGCTGCCTGAGTGCAGTGAGAAGGTTCATACCCGCCACGGGGTCCCCAGCTCTGTCACTGGCATCGCCCAGGTACCACCAAAACCTCCCGGGAACCCCAAACCCCCCGGGGTCCACTGCCGGAATCAGCGGGAATGGTGTTGCACTTTTAAGTGCAGTTTCAGTGTGGCTTCCAATTGACGGCTCTTTAAAGCGGCGATGGTAGAGACAATCCCTAAAATCCACCCTGGGGGACAAAACATCTCCTACAGGGGGTTGTAGTGGGGGCTCCCCTACAAATGTAACTTTAAGCCATCATGATCCCCCCTTAAAAGGGGCCTTTGGGGCTGTGGCCCCACAAACACCCTAAAATGGGGAGAGAAAAAAACCCTTGTAGTGGTGGGACCCGACCCAAAAACCTTAAAAAGAGAAAAACTCCTTTTCAAATGGATCTGAAGAGCCTTAAACGCCCTCAAAAACGGACAGGATCCCCTCCTCTGCTGGGGCCGCTCCGAGCCGGGAACTCTCCCGTTCGCTGCACTCGGGGGAGCCCCGAACGACGACGGGTCCTGGGCTGAGCCCCCCACTCAGCCGGGGGTATGGAGGGAACTGGGGGGGCTGGGACGGGGCTTGGGGGTCCTGGGGTTAACTGGGCGACCCTCAGTGGGTCCCACTTCCCACTGTCCCCCCTCTACCACCTCTTTCCCATTTTCCCCTTCAAAGGTCCGCTTCCCCAGCTGGGTTTGGGGGTCATCGGGCCTTTTCCCTTCGTGTCCCGGCCTGACCACGCAGCCAGAGGGTCGGAGGAAGGGGAGGAGGAGAAGGAAGAGGAGAGACAGAGGAGGAGGAAGGATAAAGAGGATCGAGAGGAGGCACCACGTGCGTTCCCCGCTCTCTGTATCCGCAGCTCCTTCGCCCCCAGACCATCGCCCCCCGCATCCCGCAGGTGCCCGAGGAGGGGGAGCTCGCCCCAAAATTCTGGGTGGGTTTTTTGAAGTGGGGAGGGGTATTTGGAGCTGACACGAAATATATTTGTGTTATAAATGCATGACGTTGTTGGCTCTTTGCAAGTATTGGGATAAATGCTATATGTATAATGTCAAAATAGCATTTCTATATGGATATAGTCTTGGTGAATAGTAAAAGTCAGACATAAGTTTTTTAGAGATAGTATGCTTAAACTACCCACTTAGTCAAAGATAAGAGCCCGTGAACATGTGATGGGGACCCTCCAGCTGACAGGACAATTATCAACACTCACCGCTGGGACCACCACCCAAATTAAAAGGGATAAGGAGAAGAATAAAACCACAAGCCAAGAAACACGCACGCTCTAAATAGGCGGACCCAAGGAGTGGCCATGCTAAACAGTTCCCAGAAACAGCTGACTATGCAGGAAGGTCTATGAATATGTAACAAAGGGATGGATTGTAGAAGGTATTTAAAGGGGTGTTCCCGAAGCAGTGGTGTGCTCTCGGCAGCATGCCAAGCACCCGGCCATTTGAACCCTTTGCTTTATATATGTCTCCTATTGTCTTTTTTATTAAACCCTTTAATTCTCCCAAAACAGTGAACCGTGTTTTTCACAACAGCATTCCTGGCGTTAGGAATTTAGAATCCTTCAGATCCTCACAAATCTTCCCATGGAATAACGCTCTTCCTGAGATAGGTATTTGAAATCCTCCTCTTCCCCTCCCAAATTCCCATTGAATTCTGGCATCCCAGGCAATATAAATACAGAATTCTCCAGTTCCACTCAGAAATTCTCATGGAATAATGGAAATCCTGGCAGCGAGAATTTTGAATCCTCCTGCTTCCCTCCCAGATTCCCACCGAAACTATGGAATTACAGCTTTCCTGAATCAGACATTTGGAATCTTCCAGTTGCATTTCCAAATTTTCAGGTAAAACCACGATTCTGGCTCTCAGGAATTTGGAATCCTCCAGCTTTGCATTCAATTCCCCAGGGAATAACAGCATTCTGGGTGTCGGGAATTGAGAACCCCCCAACCTAAATTTTAGCAATTTAAAAATTGCGTTTTAGCAATTTTAACAACCTAAAATTTCACCCAATTCCCAAAGAATAGCAACATTCTACGTGTAAGGAATAAGAATCCTCCAGTTCCCAACCCAAATTCCCTTGAAATAATGGCATTCCAGGCATTAGAAATTTCATATATTCCATATGCCCTCCCAAGTGCCCATGGAATAAAAGCATTATCAGGCAGGGGGAAAGTAGAATCATCTAGTTCCCCTCCCGAATTCCCATGGAATTATATCTGCCACGACATTGGGAATTTAGAATTCGCCAGTTCCCCTTCCAAATTCCCAGAGAGTAACAGAATTCTGAGTCAGGGATTTGGAATCCTCCAGTTCCCCACCCAAACTGCGACTGGAATAATGGCGTTCTGGGTATCAAGGAATTTGGAATCTTCCAGCTCCGCAACCAAATTCCCGTGGAGTAACAGCATTCCAGACATCAGGAATTGAGAGGATCTCAGTTGCCCTCCCAAATTCCCATGGAATAATGGCATGCTGGGTGTCAGGAATTTAGCACTCCGTACGCTCTACCAAATTCCCCCCTAATTCCCATCAAATAAAAGCATTCAAGATTTCAGGAATTTTCAGTCCTCCAATTCCACTCCCAAATTCCCATGGAATAATGGTATTCTGTGTGTTGGGAATTTTGAACCCTCCAGTTTCCCTCACGTGGAAAAATAGGATTCCAGGCATCATGAAATTCAAATTCTCCATGTGCCCTCCAAAATTCTCATGGAATAACAGCAGTCCAGGCATCGCCATTTCGGACCCCTCCAGACCCCGTCCCCCACTCTCTAATTCCCATGGATTTGCAGCATCCTGGGCATTAGGAATTTAGAAATCTTCAGGTGCCCTCCCAACTTCCCATGGAATAATAGCATGTCAGGTGTCAGGAATTTAGAATCCCCCATCGCCTTCTCTAATTCCAATCATATTCCCATGGAATAATGGCATTCTGGGTGTCGGGAATTGAGAATCACCCCTACGACCTCCAAATTCCCATTAGTATCCCAAAGAATAACAGCATTCCAGGTGTCAGGAATTGAGAATCCCCCAGATCTACTCCCAGACTCCCGTAGAATTACAGCATTCCCGGTTTTCAGAATTTTAATCCCATGGATTAACAGAAATCCTGGCAGATAGAATTCTGAATCTTCTAGCTTGCCTCCCAGATTCCCTCTCAAATTGTGGAATTACAGCATTCCTGGCGTCAGGAATTTGAAAACCTGCAGCTCCCCACACAAATTCCCAGAGAACAATGGCATTCCAGGTATGGAGAATATGGAATCCTCCAGTTCCCCTTCTAAATTCCCAGGGAATATCAGAATTCTGGGCGTCAGGGATTTGGAATCCTCCAGCTCTGCACCCAAATCCGGGTGTTGGGAAATTAGAATTCCCCAGTCTTCTCAAATTCCAAACATATTCCCATGGCATAATGATATTCCAGGCATCAGGAATTGAGAATCATCCAATTCAACTCCCATACTCCCATGCAATAACACCATTCCGCTTGTCGGGAATTTAGAATCCCCCCTAAAGCATCCCAAAATCCCATTCAATTCCCAAGGAAGAGCAACATTGCAGCCGTCAGGAATTGAGAACCCTCCAGCTCCCTTCCCAAATTCCCACAAACACCAGGAATTACAGCATTCTAGGCATTGGGTATTTAGAACCCTCCAGTGCCGCACCCAAACCCCCATGGAAGAACAGCATTCCGGCTCTGAGGAATTGAGAATCCTCCAAATTCAGTCCCAATATCCCATTGAATAATGGCATTTCCGGGTGTCGGGAATGTAGAATCGCTGTAGGCCCTCCAAGTTCCCACCAGAATCCTTAAAAATAACAGCATTCCAGGTGTCAGGAATTGAGAAACCTCCAGTTCCACTCCCAGACTCCAGTGGAATTACAGAATTCTGGGCCTTGGAAAATTTGAACCCTCTAGTTCCGCTCCCAAATTCCCATGGAAAAGAAAGATTCCAGGCATCATGAACTTCGAACTGTCCATGTTCCATCCCAAATTTCCATGAGATAACAGGAGTTTGGACATTGGAAGTTTCAACATCTCCCGTTCCCCTCCCAGTTCTCATGGAATTGCAGCATCCTGGCCCTTAGGAATTGAGAATTCTCCAGATGCCCTCCCAATTTTCCATGCATAAATGGCACGCAGGTGTCAGGAAATAAGAATGCCCCATAGCCTGCTCAAATTCCGATCATATTCCCATAGAATAACTAGTTCCCTGGTTTTAGGGATTGAGCATCATCTTGTTCTACTCCCCTACTCCCACGGAAAAAATAGCATTCCGGGAGTCAGGAGTTTAGAATCGCCCATAAGGCTTCCCAAACTTCCACCCAATTCCAAGCAATAGCAACATTCCAGGTGTCAGAAATTGAGAATCCTCCAGTCCCCCTCCCAAATTCCCACAAAGACCATGGAATTACAGCATTCTGGACACTGGGAATTTTGAATCCTCCAACACTGCAGCCAATTTCCCATGGAATCACGGCTTTCCAGGTATCAGGAACTTAGAATGCCCCAGCTCCCTTCCCAAATTCCCACCAGAACCCCAAAGAATAACAGCATTCCAGGTGTCAGGAATTGAGAATCCTTCAGTTCCACTCCCAAATTCCCACGGAATTATGTTATTCCCAGTTATGGGAATTTTGAATCATCCAGTTCCCCTCACATATTCCCATGGAAGAACGGCGATTTGGGCATTGAGAATTTGGAATCCTCCTGCTTCCCTCTCAGATTCCTACTGAAATTACAGAATTACAGCATTCCCGATGTCAGGAATTTAGACTCCTCCAGATCCTCAGAAGACATCCCATGGAATGATGGTCTTCCAGGCATGGGGTATTCAGAATTCCCCTCTTTCCCTACAAATTCCCATGGATATCCGGCATCCTAGGCATTAGGAATTTAGAATTCTCCAGCTCCCCACCCAAATTCCCAGGGAACAACACAATTCTGGGAGTCAGAAATTTGGAACCCTCCAGGACAGCACCCAAATCCCCATGGAAAAAGAGCATTCTGGGGTCGAGAATTGAGAATCCTCCAGTTGCACTTTCAATATCGCATGGAATAATGGCATTCCGGGAGTCGGGAATGTAAGATCCCTCCTACACCCTCCAAATTCCCACCCAAAACCCCAAAGAATAACAGAACTCGAAGTGTCAGGAATTCAGATTCCTTAAGGTCCACTCCCATACTCCTCTGGAATTATGGCATTCCCAGGGTTGGGAATTTTGAAAGCTCCACTTCTCCTCTCAAATTCCCATGGAATAACAGCAATCCTGGCAGTGAGAATTTTGAATCCTCCTGCTTCCCTCCCAGATTCCCAGCAAAACTATGGAATTACAGCACTCATAGTGTCATGAATTTGGAATCCTGCAGCTCCCCACAAAATTTTCCGGAGAATAATGGTACTCCAGGTATGGAGAATTTGGAATCCTCCAGTTCCCCTTCCAAATTCCTTGGGAATAACAGAAGTCAGGTGTCAGGTATTTAGAATCCTCCAGTTCCCCACCCAAATTACAGTTGGAACTATGACATTCTGGGAATCTGGAATTTGAAATCTTCCAGCTCTGCAACCAAATTCCTGAGGAGTAACAGCATTCCAGTAACTTCCACTTGCACAGAGTTTTTTGTCCACTCATACATCGAACCTTTAGAGATAAAACTACCCAGATTTTTGCTGCTTTCTGGAGACAAGAAAAGCAACCAGTGTAAGGGTTGCACTTTAATTTTGTTTAGAGATATGTTTATCCTCTTGCAATCCTCTAATTTGGAATAGGACAGTCACCAATATGAGCTATATCTAAATAGCCACAAAACAGTGTTTGTAACCTGGTTTACTTTCCATGCAGATAGATTTGCTTAACTTGCAACTTCTGTAACAGAGATTTTTCTCTAGCAGAGGGAAATCTTAAATAGACAGATAATTCAGAGAAACACTTTGAACTCATGATTTCATGATTCTTGCACTCTGCCTTTTTAAGTGAGGCCTAAATTTCCCTGTATATGTGGCAGGAGAGGCAATATCTGTTCACACATATTTGAAATAAACAACTCAAATCTATTAAAGTCTAGACTACCATTAAAAAGCCTGCCTTGGTCAAGAGCCATTGTATAGTTATTACATTATTTTAGTTTGGTCAGTTTAGGTTGGGCTTGGTTTTTTGGATTTTTTTTTTTTTAAGATAAATTTATTTTCAGCAAAAAATGTCTCCACTTAAATAAATTTTATCCACTTTCAATTTTCCTAATTTTGCTTTTGCTTTTTGCATTTGCAGAGCATCCCTGCAGTGCAGATTTGCTCAACCACTGGCCTCAGCCTCTTGAAAGCCCATAAACAACCAGATACTGAAATCTGCTAAAATAAAATTAGGAAAAAAGAATTTCTTTATTTGCAAAGTTTGAGATGCCACCTGCAATTCAGTCGAAAAAGTGTAGAAATATTTTTGAAACCTTGTACTGGCTTGGCCATGACAGATTGAAAGAGAAGCCAAGAATGTGGTTACCCTTTGCTCAGGGCATGACATCACTGACTGGAGCAGTACTTCACAGGAAAAGAAGCAAACCCACCCAGTCAGGTTTCATGTAACTTTTTATTAAAATAGTACTTACAAATAACACATCCTATGAAACTACAGAGTTCAATTTTAATTCCTGAATTTTACAGGTCAGCATTAATATTGCCACATACTTACAAATGGTGTAAAACAAGTACATTGGGATCTTTAGTACAAAATAAACTTCTTTGATGAACAAACTATCTGAGCATATCTATACAGAAAGCAATTTTTTTCCAAACAAGAGCTACAATTGAAACTAGGTATTACCCTAAACTACCAGCTAAATCTCCAAAACATCATAACAGCTTCACCTTAAACTGTTCCAGGAGCAATTTACCTAACATATGTTACTACATATTACTACTATATTGCATAATATTAATTATATTACTTATATTATATTTTACTCTATTATAATTTAAACATATATTACCATTACATTCTTATTCTATAATAACATATATTACAAGAGAGATATATTTCATGTACTGCAGCTGGTTCCATATTTTAACATTAAATAGTTGCAGCATTGGAAAACCCATTAAAAAGTCCTTATTTAGAAATTTCAGTTTCCTTTAGGAATCCAGACGAGCTCTTTTCTTTGGAGATGTCTCACGATCTTCATCATCTGGATAACCAAATATTTCAAATAGACCTCTCTGCCAATTAGAAAAAGGTACAAAAATGAAATTCACACATTGAAAAAAATACAGTCTGCACATCTGTTTTGCCCCCAGGTCAAAAGGGGTGAGCAATAAAATTCTTGCCAGAGTTTTCTCTAGCTCCTCGGAAGCTAAGATTCAAATAATGCTCAGCTGTAAAAGGCACAAAAGAGGTATCACTTCCTACATTTTGTCTGCTTAAAAACACGTATTCATTCCCTGATGGGGAATAGACTCCAAAAAAGGCAATCCCATCTGTATATCACACACACAGAGCACTAGCTGGGCAGGGAAGAAAGCCAGAGTAGGAACAGTTTAGTTATGCAGAAGAGGCAAAATTACCCTGTGTCCACCAGATAACAGCAGACTCCAGTCCCATCCTATCCTCCTTAAACCATACCCTAAACTAGTCAGGGTTTCATTCTTGGTGAAAGTAGTCAGGGATTTGGATGATTTTATCCCTAAGACACCCTGTACAAGGCTATTTGCTGACCGTGCCGCATTACAGCCAGTGAAGCCCTAGGAGGTTGCTCTGCTGTCCTACCCAAGGATAGGAGCTTCCATAAAAGTTCTCTCCCACCTTGGGGGCTGTCTCCACTGTGGTCTGGGCTGTGTATGGTGGATAGGAGCCATTGGAGCTTGCTGGTGGCATTGGAGCTGCCTTCTCTTCGCCTTCACTGAACTGATCTTCATCCACCCGTAAGCTTATTGCTCCTTTGACAAATGTCTCACCAGGCAATTTGGAGGAGACACTGCAAGAGACACAGGACAAGTGATTAAAGCTTTGCCTGATGTTTCAGACTCAGTCAGGCCATAAATGGCTTCCAAAGCTTTAGAATGAATTAGGTGACTCGGGGAAGACAATCCAGCTCCATCCCTGCTTTCACCCTCACCAGAAGCTTCACAAATACACAGCTGATAATGAGGCAGACTGAATTCTAACTCAGAAGAACAGAGCAAGATTCTGTTCTTCATAAGCTGAGAGTTTTCTCAGTGGAACATTTAATCTACTGACCACATCAGCTCTACTCAATAAAAGGTAGATGGGGGATTACTCTAACCCAAGAAGTTTTCAGAAGGAATGAAATCCAACCCCAATCCCAGCCACCTGCTTCTGCTGCTCTATGGGAAATTAAAAACCAACCAGTAGGCTTGCAGAATGGCAGGCACTGGCATCCTCGTTAGACAGAAACTGGGCCATACCTGTTTGGTTTCTGATTTGGCTGGTCTTTTTCTGGCTCATATTTTGTCTTCAGTCCCTGGAATGTGGGAATGTATTGGAGAGATTCCAGTGCATCAGAGAAGTTCTCAACTATATGAGCAATAAGGAGCTGAATGCCCTCCTGAATAAGAACAAAACAGGGCTTCACTCTCAAAAGTTCGCATGCACAAAATCGGAAAGCTTTCAACTTTATTTTGGAAAGTAACTGATTCCTTATCTAGAACCAAAATATTCTTGTCAAGAACGAATGGGGAGCAATCAGATTTATTCTTAGGAAAAGACCTGAAATCTAGAGAGAATTATTAAACTTCCCTTAGAAATGGACAATAGACTCAGCAACGTCCCAAAATTTGTGACCGTTCCATTAAAACAGGATGTTTGCTATCTTGGAAATCTTCCTTTTGCCTCTTGCCCTGCAAGGTCATGGACATGTCAGTGCTGAAGCTGCTGCTGAACTTACCATTCGGATGAATTCAAACAGCTCCAGCAAGGCAGAGTTGAGCAGATTGCTCCTATTCCTGTTGTCCAACATAGCATTTACAACTGGTTCAAACAGGTTTCCCAGAGTGATGTAGCGGTTATACAGTTCATCTTTCAGGCCAATTATCCTCCTCAGAAAGCGAAGAGCACCTGTGTGAAGAAAGGTATTCAAGCATTCAACAAGCACATGACAGGGCTGCCACCTTCTTACGGAAGAATTGAAAAACCTGGTGTTATCCCAAGCGGAAGATGCAGCCCCGAAGCACAGAAGCAGATTTGTTGACAGGTAACCTTTCTTTCCTTCTTTGACTTTCCTGGGTATTTGAAGGTCATCAGGAATCATGGATTTTTTGTCTCAAGTCCAGCAGCAATGCATTCCAGCATGCGTCAAGTTAAACTATCAACTCCTGTGTGTTCTTCTTCCGTGTTCCCCTCCCAGAACCAGCCCTGAGTCTTTAAAGACCCTGCTTCCCAGGATTTCATTCACTCTCCACAGTGAGAACCAGATTCAGGACATTATTAAGAAAGGACACAATTTCTACTGAAATGAGGCAAGAAATCTTATTCCAAAGGATCCTGTCATGGAGATTTGAAAGGATCCCTGTAGACTTCAAAAGAGACAACAGTTCTTCTCTCACCACAAACTGCATTGGTCTGTGCTTACAGATAGCTGCTACCTCTTTTTTCCCAAATGACTTAATTGTAGCCAATGAAACACAGCAAATGAGCATGAATTCTGAGTTCAAGTGTACATCAACACTCTTACACCTTCCACATAGGACACACAAAGCCTTTAAAAAATAAATCACAGCAGTTCCATACTCACACAAGGCCAGAAATTTGTGTTTGGATTTCAGCAAGACCAGTATTCTTCTCAGGAGATCTTTGTTTATAATGTACCTCTTCATGTGGTATTTGTGCCGTTCCACACAAAAAGACAGCAGCTCCAAAACTGAGGCAAGTATTTCTGCCGTTTGATAATTATCTACAAGATAAATTAATGCTTTAAGTTGTACAAAAAGTAAATCCTCTACTGTCAGCATACACTAAATTTAGTTGCTATTGCAGTTTCTGATATATTTTTGTGGATTTTTGTTTTACTGTATTTCTTTGGAAGGTCAGAACAACTGTGGCTTTTTTATTTTTTTTTTTTTTTGCCTTTTTTGATATTATAATAAGTAAATATTCTTTAAAATTAGACTAGTAAAACTATGACATTATTTTCAACACACATGAAGGAAGTGCATCTTTACAAAGTATACCATCAAGCTATGTCAGCATTCACAGTTTCAGGAAAGGGCTATGAAAACTCCTGCCCACATAATCCCTGTCCCTGGAGGAATAGAAGCTTGCAGCTAGCCTGTTCCCAGCAGGCATCACAAGTCTGTTGCCATTACCAGGACTGTACTGCCTTTCAAAGGGAAAAAAAATTAAATTGTTCTTACCTATATCATGCCATTCTTCTGATGCATCAGCCGGAAGCGGTGCAGTAAGAACATGAATGTAACGGTCGTAGAAGTTATCGAGAAATTCAAATATTTCTAAATGCTAAAACAACAATAACTTCATTAAACACTGACATACATACAACCTTTTAAATGAAAAAAGAGTGGTAACAGAAGAAACAGCTTACAAAGAATTCTACTGAGTTTTTTGGGTCTGCAGAACTGTCTTCACACAGGATCAATTTCTTTATTTTGGGAAAAACTTGTGAGACATCCAACCAACCTAGCTGTCATTAAAATAATCCCCAATATATATACTGGAAAAAATAGCAGGGACTCCAAGTGCTTGACAAAGTCTTCTTAAACCATTCTTAAATGCATGTAGTTTTGCCCAGAAAAAACTGTAAACCATTTTACAGGTATTCTGGTCCATTGCAATGAATTTAAATAGGTCAGGATTTATCATCCAGATGGAGAGAGCTATGGCCAGACAATTCTATGGCCCTGACACATGGGACTGTGTGGTTTAATACTGGCACAATGCCCCATACACATACCTTGCATTAGCAAAATTAGCTTATCTTTTGCTTATTTAAAGTTGCTGTCAGACCACATGCCACTCAATTAAAAAACCCTATCATTTGTTGTCCTCTGCCCATAATAATAGCAATAGAGAATATCAGGCTTTTATGTTTGACAAGACAGTATCATGTCTTCTGCCATTCCCGTTCTCTTACACTAGCTGTGGTCAGCATTTTCTTTGGATTGATCAGTGCACGCAAAATCTCCATTAACTGATGGTCACCTCCAAATTCAGGGTCAGGACTACAGATTATCTGCTTAATGATCTGAGTGATGAGTTGGGTATCCTGCAAAAAAATCCAAAGAAAGAAATCACAAAATAATTATTCACAAGAACGGAATGAGGTCCCCATTTACTGCAATTTTTTAAAATCAAAAATTAAAACACAATACAGAAATATCGTTTGTATTTTACTGGTTATTTTCCTGTTTGCCCTAAAACTGGTATATTCAACAAACTCCAAATCACTTTTACTCACATTCTCACTCTGTCGGGCCTCTTGCATTGCAAATTCGTGGACCATGGCTGGACTAAATTCTACTAGATAAGACAACATATCTGTAGCAGCAGATTTAACTTGCAGATCATCCACTCCCTCACACACAAAAATAAAAAAAAAAGAGATAAATTTGTTAGAGTAAATAAAGATTGGGATTTCTTATTGCATGAAGCTGCCAAGAAGAGGCAGTTTAAAAACTGCAGAATATTTTGTCACAAAAATTTTCATAAACAAGATAATATAGTTACAGAAAAACCACAAGGAACCAGGCAAATCCATTCCCTTCTATTTTCATCCTCTAGAAAGGGCAAAAAGCTTTCTGTGAATTTAAGAACCCTAACTTAGGCTGGAAACATTCACAATATCCTACTTGCTTGAATATCTAAGACGTTATTGATATTCTATACCTGCTGTCCACAATTTATTCCTTTTCTACTAAAGAACCACTGTACAAATCAAGGTGCACAACAGTTTCTGTAAGCATCTAGAGGCAACAAGAATTCAGACCTTTCCTTAAGGGATGTGATTTTCTCCAATAAAAATACAACAGTCAAGTTTCCACATGAAAAAGTCTCTTTCACCTTTTGACTACCTTGTCACAAGGACTTCACTGCCCTCAGATTTCTCCAAAAGTAAAATAGTAAGAGTAGTCAAGCCAAGTTACTCCAGAGCAGAACTGTGGGCAGCTTCTGGATTCTGGACATTATCAGAAACCTCCACTCTCAGCAAAGCAAAGGTCTCCAATCAGACTTGTAAAAAGATGCTCAGTAGATAAAAATATTTTAAAAGGCTTAATGACTGTATGATTTTATAGTTTTATTGAAACCAGTTCCAAGTTTTCACTTACCATTAACTTTTCAAGAGTTGGAAGAAATCCCAACTTCGCCAAAGTTTTAGGAAATTCATCTCTTTTCTCAGGTAACGTGAAAGAAAAGGCACAGAATTCCTTGAAAAACTTCATCTGGTGCACAGGGGGAAAAAAAAGTTTGGTGCATTTGAGTCAGAAAACTCTCTGAAAGAAGGAAACAGTTACAATTTGTACGGGGGGGGGGGGGGGGGTGGTGGACTGGCTGCTTCTCCATAAGTACTTCTGGAACTGCAGAACTCTCAGAACAGTTTCACTTTCTAATTCATCCCTCTCCCTTAAAGCCTTTGAGGAACCACCAAGACTACTGACTTACCAATTCACATCGTTGCTCTCCATCTGTAGCTTCATTTGTTAATCGTGTAAAAGTTTCAGGCAAAAATTCTTCATCCTCCTGTGGAGCGCACAAAAAGAACACAAATTACACAGTGCCTTCTGGAAAGTGAAAGCATGATCTTTCCAGGATCCCACACGGCACAAAGTCCAACTTTCCACACTGTCATTATTTTTATCACAAAGAAGGCAAATGGTAGAGTGCACATCTAGCAGGATCATTCCCAGTCTTTCAGCACTACTTCTGTGCAGCTGGAGCATCTCCAGCACACCAGAGCCACAGTAAAGCTGGTAGCAGGGCATGAAGCCCAAAGATGATCCCTGAATTCGTGTCTACAGAGTGTGACATTTCCTTTCCTTCTCTGCCCTGCCACCTCTATGCTTTGCAGTTCCGCCCAGCCCCATAGACTCCCTGTGGGATTTGCCATACCCACACCCACATCGAAAGGAGCACTTTGCACATAAACTTCCACTCGTAAACCACTCGTGCACTTCTGATGTAAAAAGGGCTAACCAAGAGAAAACTTTGGCCCTACTGTACCTGAGCCATTCTTACTACACTGTGAACATCCCAAGGAGATCAGTTTCCCTCGTTTGGATCTGCAGCATTGCAAAGCACCTTCTCAGTTCATCTCTCTGAGGTTAACAGATTACAGGTTGGCTGCAGCCACATTCTCCTGAACCCTACTTGCAGTAAAACTAGCTCTCCCACATGCAGGAACTCTGCTTTGCCAAGATGGGAAACTTTTGTGACTATTATTTGCTTTTCAGATTCACATCCTCTACTGATACGAGATATTTAAGGATAATACAGGACAACACTGCATGTCTTGTAAATCATTTAATGCTTCAGACTCCAAAAACCTGGCAACGTCATCATCTCTCAAGTGTTCTGGTGCTTTCTGCCATATCTGTCCACCCATTTCTCTGCGTCCCTTTACATGGAACACAGTGTAGTAAGTGTCCCTGGAACAAAATACCAGAAGTTGCATGTTCCTTAAATACTTATAGAAAACCAGCTCCAAAGATTTGCTTGGCAACCAAAGAGCAGGACTTTATCTTGTTACAGCCCATAAAAAGTATTAAGACAGTGACCTGAAATGTATGATTTTGAAAATACAAAATCCAAGGGATCAGAAGGAAGGGAAAGCATTCAAAACATTGTGCAAATGAAAGTGCCTGTGATTAACTTGTATGGTGTTCACCAGCTGTAGACCATTTCCAAAGTACAGCCAGAGGGATCTCTACAGATCCCATCTAAGCCACATTAAAAAAACACTCACCTGCAACTCACGTAAAATCTCCTCTTTCCTGGAGCTGATGAAGGAATTGAGGGTAGAAAGACAACCCTCTTCAAAATCCGATGGATTAGGCATGATGATGGCCCGAATGTACTGTGCCCTGAATGCCTCGTTGATTTTTTCCCTGAGTTCAGGGTCTCTGGTAGGAATAACCTCCGGTAGCTTGGCTCTTTTGGTAAAGGATTCCCTGTGCCGTCTTGGTTCAGCCAAACAAGGATCATACTCAAGGCATCCGACAACATCCAGAATACACTCATCAGAAAACATCACCTCAAACAGAATGTTTTTGTCCAGGTACAGAATTTTTCTCACAATGTCAAATAGAAGATGCAAGCCTTCAGTGTTCTCTGCAAGCTCACAGACTCGGAAAAGCTGGAGCAGCTTTGGAATATAGCCTTTATGCCTCAAGGCCAGCGTTAGCTTTGCCTTACGGGCACGTGAGAAGCGAACAGAGGTCACTAGGTCTGCAATCTCTCTAAGTCTGGGGAGCTTACAGTCAGGAAGGTCCATGAAACGACTAATTCTAACCATTTTTTTAGATGCTCCTCTTCTGACTCAAGAAGGTCCTGGGTGACTTCCACAGAACGACACCAATACCCAAAGAGGACAAGAGAGAAGCAAGACTGGAGGCCACTCTGCACTGTCCTTCTGCTGCTCTGCCCCTCCAACTGCTGAAGGTGTTCTTCAGTCATTATGATGTACCTGGATCAGAGGCTGCTGATTGGTCCGTCCCTCTAACTGCCAGAATTCAGAATGTTGGGCTCGTGGCTGTCAAGGGTTACGGTAGATGACCAACGGCTCTTGTTCGTTGTTGACCTTTTGGAACTTCTCGATCCCCTCCCAGTAACTTCTGAGGGCCTCTAAGAAGGCTGGAGAGGGCCTCTTCCCAAGGGCAGGCAGGGAAGACAGGGAATAGCCTTAAGCTGTTTCTATTAGATATTAGGAAAAGGTGCTGGACTGTAAGAGTGGTAAGGCACTGTTCACAGGCTGCCCAGAGAAGTTGTGGCTGTCCCATCTCTGCAAGTGTTGAAAGCTGAGCTGGATGGAGCTTTGAGATCCTGGTCTAGTAGAAGGTGTCCCTGCCTATGGCAGGAGTGTTGGAACCAGATGAGCTTTTAGGTCCCTTCCAAAACTGTCATCACGCAAGCATGCTGGGACACTTCCCCAACTGGAGCACTATAGCTGAGGGCTATGGGCTTTTCAGAAGCAAGAGGCTAGCAAAGGAGAGTCACGGTGTTAAGGAAATTTCCCTGTCCAACCACCCAAGATCACTCTAGAGTCATTCTCACATCACCTCATGTGGGACCAAAGTCCTTCACAGCTATACCCTCCACTCTCACATAGTCAGAGCAGGCTTCCTTGCCAGCTTAACCCTGGGTCTGCCATAGCAGAGTTACAGATGTCCAGATCCTCAAAACAATGTAATCATGATGCAGTAACTAAATAACAAAATTACGCCTCAAGCTGGTGCCTCTGAGAAGGAACCTGGAATAAAGAAACTCCTGTGCTTTCATCCCCTCACCATCTAAGTTCACGAAGGTCTGGAGCTCATTAGCTCGTACTGTGTCTCTGAGTGTCTGATCCCCTGGCTGCCCCACAGCTCCCTGTGCCCTCTGCAATGCAAAGGGGAGTTCATGGCCTCTTGTCCTGGGCTTTGGCTCCTGGCCCCCCGAGTTCAACCTGCCTCTTGGACTTCAGCTTCATCTCCACTTACCAGCACTGAATGTATTCTTGAACATCTACCTCACCAACATCTGCTGGGAAAGTAATACAGGTGGCTGCAAGAACAAAGGGCATTCCTGGAGTGTGTAGAGGCCAACTTTCTGATCCAGGAAGACAAGCCATTCAGAGGTTGTGGATCCATCCCTGGAAGTATTGAAGGCCAGGCTGGATGAGGCCCTGAGAAATCACATCTAGTGAGAAGCATCCCTACTCATGGCAGAGGGGTTGGGACTGGATGATCTTTAAGGTCCCCACCCATGAAAACTATTCTATGATCCTATTATTTGGAAGAGATATAAAAACAGTAAGAACTGGAGCATGGCTCTGTGTTGGCTTGGTAATAGCAGCTGCTTTTTTCTTTACAGTAAGTGCAAAGAATTCTTTGTCTTTGTGCAACACCTTAGAACTTTCAAATTGCGGGGACTATGAACACACTAATAGGCTGCAAATACATGTGTAAAGAGTACAGAGAATATATAAAACAAAAAAGACTAAAATCAATTTGGCATCAATTGAAAACTGCATCTTAAATATGCATGGAATGAGTCCCATGGAAAGCAACACCGAAAATTTTGTGGAGGCCTTGAGCGAACAGGAGACCACGTGCAGGCATAAGCTGTGATGTTTTTTCTGGTCAGGATCACTTTCACAGAGAGTTTTAACTGGAAGATGATAATTTATTTTTAGCAAAATAATCACAGAAGTGACTTCACCTAGAAGTCAGTTTGGAGCAATTTCTTGTTTGAGCTTTATGCTAGGAAGCTTTTCTTCATAATTCTGATATTCTGCTTCCTTTTGCCTTTGAAAACACTCTTCTAAAAAAAGAGAAAGCAAGTGTTATAAATGAGAGAGATTGGAATTAAAATGTTTCAAGCCTAGTCACATATTTTTAATTTTCATTTTATGAAAATGCTCAGCTATGGATTTTCACCTCAATTAAAACATCATAAAATCAAGAAAAATGTTTTTACCTGCTCCATTAAAATATGCAAAAGTACTTTGTGGAATATGAATTAAAGGGTATTTGGTCTCAAAAGATCTAGAAATCTGTCTTTCCATTTGTGGAGTGTGAGGGGTTGGGAGGAAAGTGATGAAAACACTTAATGAAAAATATCAATTTGAAATGTAAAAGAAAGGACTTTTAAAAAGACTGGCTAAAGTTTACAGATAATAGCTATGAAGTGACAACTTTGAAACCAAGTATTAAGTTAGCTAGGAATAATTCCCAATTTTCAAAAAGCTGCTTTGATAAAGACCAGCTCAAGTCACAGAGGTGGTGGTGTGCAGACAGCTACTCTTGCAAGGCTGTGAATGATTGATTACCTTTAAGTGAGCCACAAAGGGATGTGATTTGCAAGTGTGACACTTTTCCCACTACACTCTTAATCTGGCTCTGGGTAGCTCATCTATGCAGCACTGCATACTTGAGCACATTTCCAGGTTGGTGCATCCATGCAGACTGTGCCTTAGCTCTACATACATTGCAGGGGCAAAAATAATCACGCTGCAACATTACAGCATCTTCTTGAGCTCAAAAGGCTGGTGTCTGCTGAAGACCAGTGCCAGCTCTGGGAGCCACAGGCATGACTTGGGGCACAGAAAGTTCCCAGCTTGTGCTGACAGATGCATTGCTCACCAACTCCTTTAGTAGTTAAAGATGGATTCAGCTGGGATTGTTGGCTGGTTTAGAATTGGTTTACTTATTTCTTGAGTTTTCATGAAAAACCTAGGTATGTTCCACACTATCCGAGTTGGCTGTTCAGAGTGTCTCAGTCCCTCTCTTACCAAGATATCCAGGGTATCCTTCAGTGGGAACCTGATAAACATATCATTCAGATACCCTTGGTAATTAAGGAGCTCCTTGTCAGAACCAGAAGCACACCCTGAATCCCACTGACTGTCAGTACATTTTGGGACTTATAAATGGCTTTGTTGTTTTTAAAATCAATTAAGAGCTTGAAGAACCTATATGCTTTGGAAAACAATAAATAAATATGAAGGATTTACACTAGTGGCATGCCCAGATGCCCAGCCATTGGCAAAGATAGTCCCCAACAAGGAAGAGCCTAGTCTTACCTGCTCCATGCTGCCTTGTGGTGGTTTATGATGACACTCTATTCACTAATTGTCTGCTCTATACCCAGTAATGGTTGCTGTAGCTTTAGGATGGGTCCAAGGGCAGAGGTTGCACCTGGGAGCTCTTGTGCCAGCTTTTTTCAAAGCT
>NW_027635893.1:0-44764 GCF_903797595.1 Erithacus rubecula
ATCGGCCAAGGAGCTGCTGCTGCCCTGAACCGCCGGGAGCTCGGGGTGAGCGGGAGCTGAGGGCAGTGGGAGCTGGCGGTGAGTCCGGGGTGGAGCCGGGACCCACCTGGAGCCCCGGCAGGAGTCCGAGCCAGACAAGGGATGTTTGAGAGAGGCCCCAGGTCTGTGCGGGAAAATTCACGTGGCCAGAGGTTTGTGTGCCCAAAGGAGACAGAGGAGTCCTGTAAAGTGACTTTATTAATGAACAAAGGGAGAGGCTATGGGCATTTGTCTTGCTGTTTCTAAAACGCACCCTCCTTTTTACCCTCATTTTATGGGCTGTGTGTCCCTCTCTCTTTCCCGAAAAAAAGAAAAGACACTTGGAAGGTTCAGGTTTCCCGATCCGCCTGCTGCATGTCCTCCTTATTATGCACCCCTCCTTTAGTATAACATCCGATTTTCACGGCTCTGTTAAGTGTTTCTCCTTCTCGAAGTTCAGGAATTGAGCAGGATGTTGGGTGAGCAGCAGTCCGTGTGAATTAATAACATTTTCTGAAGTGAAGATTCCTCACATTGCTTTCTCATGTACACGTTTTTGGCCCTATCTCCAAGGCAGTTTCACTCACTGACGCTGTATTTTTCTTCCTGTGTGTTTCTTGATTTTGGGATTATTCTCAGTCCCTCACTCCCTGTCCTTTTGTAGCCGTTTCTGGATCAGGCCTGCATCCCCTTGCTCAGCTGCTGAATGAGCTGCTCTCAGCAAGGTGTCTGCATGGGAAAAAGATGAGAGTTGCTGCAGCACATCAGAGGAGGAACAGCATTCGTTTAACCCATGGTCTGCCAGGGAAGCACGAAAACGTGTCCCATTGCCATTCTGTCCCTGTTTGGACTGGTGCATGATCTACTTTCTTGTTTCCTTTGTGACCTGTTTTACCACTTCTCAGTTATCATCTCTTTGGAAACAGCAATTTGAGTCATTTAATTTTCCACAAACTTCTCCTTCTTCTGTGAATAGGTAATGTGATCCCATCCCATGGTGAAATGTCCTGTTCTTCATTTCCCTGGATTTGTCAGCAGGAAGGTCAGGAGCTGGAGGTGGCCAATTGATTGTTATTTCGAGGACTGATAATATATTCCTTAGTACATAACAATAATCATAATAATAGCAGTAATAACAGCAACAACTTCAACAGTAATAATAGTATGAACATTAATCATAATAGTAAGAATGAGAATAATATTTCGTTTTTAATCTAATTATGCTGCACAAAATATTGGAGAATTTTTTTTCTCCTCATGTGAATTCATTAAGGTTCCCAGGGGCTGGTCCATAGTGTTATAGGATTTGTTCTGGTGTCTTTCTATCTTTTCCCCATTTTTGGGCACTCCCTCCAGCCAGGGCTGCATCAATTGACCACTTTTCTCTAATGAAATCATCAAATACTTGATTTCCCAGCTGATTTCTCTAGACTAGCACCCCAGTGCTCTAATACACCCTATGCAACACCTCACATGTTGGAGTGGGGAGAGGGATGATTCTCTCACACTTTTTTTAGTAAAATGTTCACAACATTCTCCATTTGCTGTTTCGCTTTGCAATTTAACCAATTTTTGTTGCAGTTAGATATCCTCACTATGGGCTCTGTGTGCTGGATATAAAACCTCATTAGGTGGCATCATGTGGTCTGGCTTGCCCTGGTTCAGGTGGCACGTGGTCGTGGCTATATTTCTCCCATTTGCAGGCCCTTATCTAAACAGGGGCCCTTGAACTAAGGCTGCTGTGGCTGTGTTGGGGGTTGGGGTTTGTTCCCTTCCTTTTTCTCTCTGTGGAATTTTCCCTGCTATGATGCTAAGGAAGCTGGTTGTGCTGCACCCTAGCTCATGATGGCAAGTGACAGAAGAGATGGGGAGTAGCTGGGCAGGGTCTGGCCCTTGTGCTCACCGGTGGGGCTGGAGGAAGATGTCTGGGGACTGCTCACTTCCACCCCTGCCATCCCAACACCAGGAGCCAGGTTCTCTGCTGTGGGACACTGCACTGCTGCCTGCCCCTCTCCAGCTGCTGCCTCTGCACATGCAGCCGAGTGCCACAACCCCTGTGGTGAGTGGGGAGTCCTTCCTCCATCCCTTCTCCCACCTGGGACATTGCTGACATTGTCCCAGCCTTCCACAGCTGCGTGGGACCTGCCCTGCACCCACCACTGGCACTGAGCACAGAAAAAGTGTCTGTGGCCAAAAAGGACTGGAGCTGAGTTGCTGTTCTGTTTGTTGTTCATTTTCATAGCTGCTGTTGTTTTTGTTTTCTGGTTAGATATATTAGTAAAGAGCTGGTCCTCCTACCCCCATACCTCTGCCTGAGGGCCCCTGATTGCAAAATTATAACAATTAGGAGGGAGGGGGTTTACATTCTCCATCCTGGAAGGAGCTCCTGCTGTTCTTGGCAAATACCTGTCATCCAAACCAGGACAGATTTTGGTGCCCAGACAGTGGGGCCTGAGGGCATTGAGAGCAGGGTGAAAAAAGGAATAACAGTTCTTGAGTTACCTAAGGTTTTGTGTTAGGTGGCACCATATTGTCCAGGTTAATCTGGCTTGGGCTCCATGTGATCACAGGTACATCTCTCCCATTTGCAAGCCCTTATTTGAACATTTGTCCTCTCACCAAAACTACTGTAGCTAATATTCAGTTCGTTTGGTGGGTTGATCAGGTGAGGCACTGATGGATTTTTAACTTCCTCTGGAATACAGTCACATGGATCTAGAGGTATCACACTCTAACTTTGTGGTTTTGGAGTTACTTCAATAATGGCACTTACTGTGAGGAAGTGACAGCAGGGGAAATCTTGCCCCAACCCATCACCCATTTTTTTCAGTCCACCCCACCAGTTTTCAAGGAGTTCAGATCCACTCTAAATGCTAATGATATCACACAGTGGCTGGTGTTGCTGATAGGCCTGTTCTATTTAGCATTCAAAGATAAGGGGGGATTGACTGGGATAACACCCCTGATATCTAACCCAGGAAATAGGGATGCTGCCCTAAAGCCTGATGCTGCCCCAGAGCCAGCCCCAGCCCCAGAGACTAGGGATGCTGCCCCAGGCCCTGACCATGCCCCACAGCCCACCGCAGAAAGGAACCACCTGGAGTGGATGGGGGTTCTAGTGAAGGAGATGGAGGAGATGCTGAAGGAGCACTTTTCCTCAGCTGCAATCTCACCTGGTAAATCAGTGTGTGATCTCATATCCATCACATGGAATGGATGCTCACAATGTGAAGCTAAATAAATTAGTTTTGAAAGCAATCTGAAGAGATGCTCATTCTCAATGTCTTTGAGAACTGCCTGCTCTGCTCTGGACACTACCCCTGTGTAAGAGTCGGTCTCAAGTTTTCTCTCATCTGCCTCAGAACCATCATCAGAAACTGGGACCTGAGATTGCACCACTTGCCCTGAACCAGAGCTCTGGGCTGGCCGAGGTGGATGCTTGTGAGCCAAGGGCTGTTTGTAGCTGTGCCTGGTGCTTGTCATGGGACGCTGCAGGGTGCTGGTTATCGCACCCTGTCCCTGCTCCTGCGTCATGGGGCTACGATCTCCACACACAATAGTCCATAAATCTTCCCACCTTTTGGCCAGAGGCCACTCACTTTGGAAAAGGACTATAAAAAGTAACTTTCCTAAAGAGACTTTGAGATCTCTTTCTTCCCAATGGATTGAATACGCATCTATGGTCAGATGACCACAAGGATGCATCCCATCTGTTGATAGCTATATCCCATCCTTTGTCTCTCTCTCTCCTTTTACTTCATTAGCTATATCCCATCATGTGCCTCATGACCATCATCAGAGACTGAGACCCTGGACCCCACCCACTCGCTCTGGACCTGAGTTCTGGCCTGGCCAAGGTGGATGCATGCCAGGGGACTGTTTGTGGGTGTGCTTGGTGCTTGCCATGGTACACTGCTCTCGAGCAGGGTAGTGGTTATAGCGTCCTGTTTCAGTTTCTTTACCATTCTCTCTCTCTCTCTCTCTCTCTCTCTCTCTCTCTTCTATCCCAAAACTGAATTGTTGGCACGCAATAAACTGCATTGCTGCTTGCTGCTGAATAGAACCTGACTCTCTTGCTTTTATCTTTTGCACCCTGGAGTCGAACAAACCATCATGACTCCTGCTTGGGTTGAGAGGACCGTGACACTCCTGTGCCACAGCAATACTGGCAATGCTGTTACTGCCACTGCCCGAGCTCTGCCGACCCACTGCCGCGCGAGCTCTGCTCCTGGCAGCCACGACCGGCCCGCCGCTATCCCCCACTACGGGGCAAGAGTTCCTGCTGCTGTTACAGCCCCACCTGGAACACAAACCACTACCAAATTCCCTGGAAACTTACAAACAAATCCACTTCAGGCTTTTTCACTGTGCGCCCGACATCTCGCAGCATCTTACCAGTTTGCCTCTCTTACAGGTACCTGTCTATAAGTTTTAAACATGCCTTTTTGTCCCTATCTCCGGCAGTTCGACTTCTGCTCCCTAGGGTGCCAGTGAGGAAAAGGAGCCCTCTTCCTGTTAAGATCCCAGGTGGCCCCCTAGAGGGGTCCCAAACCCAGCTGGCCCCTTGGCCAGAGAGAACATGGTCCCAACAGAGTCGCCAACGGATTTACCAAAATATGAGTATTGGTGTAATACCGATACTTAACTGTGATGGATAAATTAATAATTTAACAATCTAGCAATTTAAAGTTAGAGAGTGTACGTTTATTCAGCACTGAGCAGCAGCATGAGGTAATCCTCTAAGACACACTGCAAAATCACAGGTGATCACAGTCTATTTATTTACAAAGGATTCAAACAAATACATATTCATAATGACAGCCCCTCCCATCCCCTGCTTTCTGTGGTAATTAGCTTGAATAGCTATTAAGTATGCATGTTTGACTTAAATTAAGTTTGGGGTCATGTTTGCGGGGAGGGGTCTTAAAAGGAGGAACTAAGGCACATCTTTCTTCCCCTTAACTCTTCACGTTTTTGATCAATGACAATACAAATGATTTCTGGGGACAGTCCAATTTCTCAAAGAATGTGTTATGGTTGCATTGTCTATGTTCCTTTGGGTAATCCCACTAGTTTTTTCTTTACCTGTTGTAAGTGAAGCTGATCAAACATGAAACGACAGACAAGTAATTATTTAAGTTTCAGATAAATACTCCCTTCTAACTTCTGACTTTTAATTATTTTCAGTATGGTAACTAAAATCCTAATTTTGTAAAATTAGTGTTTTAGGGTGATCCCGTAGCCAGGGGACCCACGGCAGCCTGGAGGGGTGCAGGAGTTTGGTGCTGAGCGGGCTCTGGGCCCCCGAGGCTGAAAGGGATGTTGACTTCTCCAGCTGCCCTTGGGCAGCGCCACCATCAAACCCAACATGCTCAGCCCTTGCTTTTCCCATCCAAACCAGGATTTTCCAAAGCTCGGAACCAAGAAGAAAGAGGAGAAGCACATGAGGAAGAGGAAGATGTCCCGGGAGCCGCAGGCAGGTGAGGAGGAAGTCAGTGCCCCTTTCCCCCTGTGTCCTGCTCCATCTCCCAGCCCAGCACGGCCCCGGCTGCAGCACAGCCCTGGGGGGATTTCCTTCCCCTTGCCTCTGGCACGGAGGCAAATCCCATCCTCTCCTTGTCCTTCCTCCCCCAGACAAGGAGCTGAGCACGGAGAGCAGGGAGGACAAATCCCCGTGGCACAGCCTCGGGCAAGAGGCCGTTTGCAGCGACTCCACGGCGCAGGAATGCAACGGGGAGGAAAAGCCCCGCAGATCCCGCAGCAGGAGGGGCTGCAAACGCACAGCCCGGGGATCCCAGCAGGAAAGAGCCAGCCCGGGCCGGGGAGGCGGCCGGAGCTCGGAGCTGGGGCTGCGTGAGCAGCTTCACCATGGGGAGAAGCCCCACAAGTGCTCGGAATGTGAGAAGAGCTTCAGTAGGAGATCTGACCTGATCAGACACTGGAGAATCCACACTGGGGAACGGCCCTACGAGTGTGAGGAGTGTGGGAAGAGATTCAGCCGCAGCTCAAGCCAGGCTGTGCACCAGAGAATCCACACTGGCGAGAGGCCTTATGAGTGTGGGGAGTGTGGGAAGAGATTCATCCAGAGCTCACACCTGACTGAGCACCAGAGTTTCCACACTGGGGAGAGACCCTATGAGTGTGATAAATGCAGGAAGAGGTTTCAGAGCAGCTCCAGCCTTCTGAAGCACTATCGCACTCACTGGGATGAGAGGCCCTTCTCCTGCCGCGACTGCGGGAAGGGATTTAAGACAAACTCCAACCTCATCACCCACCGATGCATCCACACCGGGGAGAGACCCTACGAGTGTCCTGAGTGTGGGAACAGCTTCTCACAGAGCTCTCACTTGACCAAACACCAACGTCATCTCCACTGAGAGAAGCCCTGCGAGTGCCCCGAGTGCAGGAAGAGCTTCGTGCTGGCTCCCTGTGACCTGGATTTTCTTTACCTTTCTCTTTGTCCTTCCCAGACAACCAGTACCATGGTAAAAATGAAGACATTGAACTAAGACATGCCTGCAGACACAGGGGAATCTTCCAGAGGATGTGGGGAACCCTGTGTTGCAGGGACTTTAGGTTTCCTTGGGGGTTGCTCAGGGCTTTGGGCACCCCAGGCCCAGTGGCTCTGGCTGCACTGGGAGATGCTGACGGAGGTTCTGGGGCAGCTGATCAAGGACCCCCTGCCCTGACACCCTCCCCGTTTCCCCCTGACCCGGCTCCCGCTGTCCCCTGTCCAGGATCCTCCGCTCCCCACTGTCACTGCCCTTGCCCCCAGCTCATTCCTGTCTCACACCACTTCTGCCCCTGTCCCAGTTGAGATCCCATTCCTGGTATCATTCCCTGTACTGTATTCTCTGCCTGGTTACCGTTCACATAGTCCCAGTCCCATATTCCCTGTCCTGTTCCCATTCTAGTATTCCTGATCCCAGTCCCATTCCCATATTTCCATTTCTATATTTCCAGTCCGCTTCCCATATTCCCACTCCCAATCCTGTTGCCCTATCCCTATGTCTGTTCCCTGTCCCATATTATAAATCCCCATCCCATGTTTTCTCCCCAATTTCTATTTCCATATTTCCTGTTCTGTTCCCATATTCCCATTCCCTGTTCCTGTTTTCATTTGCATTCTAATGTCCCTTTCCCAGTTCCCACTCTCTGTCCCTGTCCCCATTCCCGATTGTGGGAGAGTGAAACAGAGAAGCCTCTCTGACTCCCTCTGAGGGAGAACAGTATGCAAAAATTAAATTTAAAATGTTTTGAGAAATTAAAATACAGGAAACCACACAGACATTAAATAGAGGTCTAAGTTTTAGTATAAGGAATTAGAAGTATTAAGTAGCATAAATATGAAGTAGGAGTTTAAATCTTAGTGCGAAGTTCATAGAAATATGTTTTAAATACTATGAAAAGTAAAAGCCGTGGAATGTCCTATAAAACAGTGGCTACTTTGAGACATTAAAAACTTACTTCTAGACAAAATAATACTATAGTAGGAATATTTTATATATTCTTGACATAGAACAGATAGGCCATATGCACAAGTTATATGTAGACTTTAGTGTTAGGGAATTCTAATAGGCTTAGGAGAAATTTGTCAGTTTCACGGTTTTGGCTCATTGGATAATTTGTTAAAAAAATCCCCGTATTGGAGGCAGAGCTCTTTTTCACTCCTCTCTCTTTGCTCTGTCCTCCTCCACCACTATCATCATCACCGCTACCAACACATGAGAGAAGAAGAAGAGGAAGATGAAGAAGTAAAGAACACAATAAGAAAGGCCAGGGAGCATCTGCCTCTGGAGACTCTGCACCAGCTGCAGCTTCGACCTCTTGCAGCAGCTTCCATCAGGACTTTATGGCAGAGAGATTGAACAGGGACTGGAGAGCCTTGGGCTTTTTGCCTTTGGAGCCTGACATGCCTTCACAAGAAAAATCTTTACAGCAGTCAGCAACTGCTCTGCTCTGGGAAGATCTAAAGCCACAACCAATCCCCAAAGCCGGTGCCAGTCCCAGTTGTGGACACTGCTGGAGGCCTAGGCACGTTTGAGCTAGGCCTTTTTCTCAAGTTCTAAGTATATTTGTCAGGCCATGAAACTTCCTCAGCCTCTAGCCAGGATTTTTCCCAGGCTAGAGATTTCTTCTTTATTGTAAACACAAGAGAAAGAATCATAACAGAGATAAACACCTGCAAAGTCCATGAGAAAGTCAGGGAGGAGACGTGTGTCCTTCTCTGATCAATGATCTGTCTGTATTTTGTTTTGCACAAATTGTCTTAAGGCAATGGTTTCTTTTAATAATTTGCTCTTTCTTGCTCTTTCCTGCACCACGCAAGAGAGTGTCTTGTTGCTGTTTTTTGCTGCTCTGTATCTTTCTCCACGGCAACATATGGAGGTCCCACCGAGAGATCGTTACTCGAGTGGATCGGGATCTGCCTAAGCGATCTCTGACCGACAAACAGCACCGGGAAAACTCGGAGATGACAGCCTAAAAAACCGGGACAGACACTGGAGGCCTGTCCTAACCGGGGTGTGGCCCGTGCTGGGGTTTCTAGCCAGAGCTGCACCGAGCAGACTGAAACCCAGAAAACCAGGGCTGCGAACCTGGGGCCAGGACCAGAGCCGGGATCGCGGCCGGAGTCGAGAGCCATCTGGGACATCGCGGAGACCCCCTGACTACGGCAGGATGGGAAACCCGCAGAAATGTTCGGCTTTTCTCCTCTCCCACCGAGAGAGGTAATATGAGCTTGTAGCTCAGGAGCCCCTTGGCTCGGTTCGGAGCGGCGGCGAAATCCCGCAGCCCCGCGGAGCCGAGTGCCGGGAGCCCGCACAGCGAGAGCTGCGAGCTGCGTCTCGACTGTTTTCTCCCCGTCGAGAGAGGTACTGTGTTTTCCCTCCCTCCCAGCATAGCGGCTAGGTGGGAAATTCTGAAATAATGGGGAATCGTCTGTTTAAGCAAGAGCAAACTATACTCTCGCTGTGGAGGGATGTCCTTGAAAGCCTGGACACCCCAATTCCGGACAAGGACTTGGTTGACTTGTTAGTGTGGGCAAGAGAAAGCGGGTTTTCTGAGAATGAAGGAGTGGCCTTCTCTGAGAAAGCTTGGAGAGAGCTAGGATACCGATTGTATGAAGTCATACGGGAAGGCGATACTTCAATTCTCCCTCAATTTCACACTTGGGGGGTCATTAATGGAAAACTGAAGGAAGACGAGGTAGGCTCTGAGGGGAGCGAGGCAGGTTCGGAACAAAACGAGGACGAATCTGACTGCTATCCTGGGAACCCCCCGGAGCCAGACTCGCCCCCCGCGCTGCCGGCTCGGAGCGGCCCCGGCTGGAGCAGCCCCCGTGCAGCCAGCGCTGCCTGGGGGGGCGGCCCCCGCCCTTGTGGGGCCGCTCGCTGCCGAGAAGGAGGTGCCGTCAGCCGGCCCCTCCACCGTGCCGGTGCCGCCGCTCGATCCGCCTGCCGGGGCAGAGCCTCCCCCTGAAAAGGTGCGGGTGGTGCTGGCCCGTCCGTCCCCGGTGCCGTCTGACCGTGACCCGCCTGCTGAGAGGAGCCGTCGGCACCAGCCACCCCAGAGAAGGAGCTGCTGCCGGCGCCTCCCTCCTCTCCGGTGCTGGAGACCGACCTGCCCGCCCGAGCAGGGTCTGGGCTGCCCTTCTCTGCCTCAGCAGAGGTGGGGCTGCCTTCTCTTCTTCCCTCAGTTTCTCCATTCGTTCACCCGGGAGCGGTGCTGAGCCCAGCGCTGGACCCCACGAACGGACCCCTCCCATCGGCATTTCCAGCTGCTTCGCCGCCCCCACCCTGTGCTGACAGCAACGATGGCTTTGTCCTCACTTCAAAGGGGGGAGCAGCGGGGGCTGGTTTCATTCCTGCAGTGGGCATGGGAGGAGGGAGCGCTGGGGCAGATGTTTCTGAGCTCTATTCCCTTGTTCTAAGGGAAGAGCTGAAAACTTGCAATTATGATATCCAAATGAGAGAGGCTCAAGCTGTTCCTGTGCCTGTGCCTGATGCTGTTCCTATTGTACGACAGCGAACTTGGAAAAAGAGAAAGAAAAGATCTAACCAATCCAGTTTTTGTGAATCACCTTTTGCCTCATTTCAGGCTCCAGATGAGACATGTCTGGGTCTTTGCTACTGACCATCAAGGTGTCTGCCCTGACCTGCACCAGGGGCAGAGTGTGATCACAGTTCAGCTTTCACATGCTGACCAGCTCACCAGACACCAACCAGAGAAAACACTGACCCGATGATCCCTCTTCAAACAGAGAATGGACATTCATCTGTTTATGTTGGAACTCTTGATACAGTTTTCATTGTAGTATTAGAATAATTAATTAGTGGTGGAAATTTCACTGTTTGGTAAGTTTGGTGAATGGTGATGGGTTTTGTTATTGTAATTAGAATTAAGTTTTAGTATTGAGTTTGTTAAAAGCACCAGGTATGAAGATTTCGCTAGGGCGTTCATGTATCCACAAAATCTCCTGAGGGGTGGTGTTTGTTCTCCTTTGACAAAGGGCCCTGTGGAGGATTACAAACACTTCTCTTTCTTTTCCTTTTTAAAAACTGAAAGGGGGAATTGTGGACACTACTGAAGGCCTACGCACTTTTTAGCTAGGCCTTTTTTCTCAAGTTCTAAGTATTTTTCTCAGGCCATGAAACTTTCTCAGCCTCAGCTAGGATTTTTCCTAAGCTGGAGACTTTTTCTCTATTATAAACATAAGACAAGGAATCACAACAGAGATAAACACCTGCAAGGTCCATGAGAAAGTCAGGGAGGAGAGGTGTCTCCTTCTCTGACTAATGATGTGTTTGTATTTTGTTTTCCACTAACTGTCTTATTTAAGGCAATGGTTTCTTTCTATAAATTGCTCTTTCTTGCTCTTTTCTGCACCAAGCAGGAGAGTGTCTTGTTGCTGTTTTTTTGCTGATCCATAACCCTTCCACGGCAACAGAGCCAGACACAGCATCAGCAAATCACCACTGCTGTGTTTTGGCAGGACTTTGGTTCTGCACATTCAAAGCAACAGCAGATTGTGGCATTTTTGTCACTGAAGCTCAGCACTGACTGAAGTGGCATTTTTAATGCACTCCCTAACTGCAAAACACCTTCAGACACACTTTAATGACAGACAGGCAGCAGTAAAATCTGTGCTTTGCCTGCTCTGAGACAGGTCAGAAGGGCAGAGCATATCAAATAAAGGGACTGCTGCTTTAGCTGCCAGGCTGTGCAGAACACAGCAGCACTGCAAGTTAATTCACTGCTCTCACATTCCAGTCATTGAACTGTAGTCATTGCACACCAGTGGTCTTTGAAATACTAATTATTTATTAAAACTGATCTTCAGAAGAGCTTCAGCAGCATGTGAATGACCAGACACTGCTGTGAATACCATGAACTGTATGGACCATCCTGAAAAGTTAAGCTTGATGAAAGTAAGATTGGCAACTTCTGTTTCCTGCAGTTAGCCACAACCGCTCGGAAGATCTCGGGTTGTACCAGGAGGCAGGGCCCCCTCCCTCTCCATAGTGTTGCTAAGTTACAGAACTACAAAGGAAGTGACCCAAGCATGCGGAGGTAATTTAAGGGCGCGCGCAGGAAATAAATGCATTTCGCCATTCACCACATTGGTGTGATGTGTGATCTGTCCGGCAAGGTTGTAAGTGCACCGTGGTCTCGCTCCTAACCAGGTCGCATTAGCCTCAGTCGTAGGCAACATAGTGGTGCCGAAACCCGGGAGCGCTCCCCGACACACGGGTGCGTGTGCGCTCCGCCGGCAAGAGACACCCTGGAGGAGGAGACAACCGAAGCGGCAGGACCGACTTCGGTGGGAGGACACTCCCAGTACCACCGAGATGGAGTCGCTCGGGAAGGTAATTGCAGAAATCCATTAGCAGTGGTGTATTAGTTGTAAATTTAATGATTTTAATACTGCTATTAGGCGGTTGTTAATGTTAAACATTATCGATCGTCTTGTTGACATTTTGCATTCAGAATGTTGGGGGAGGTGCACAACTGCTCTTGCCAACGATGTTATCACATCCGGCTCTAGTAAATGCCTTAAAAGCTGGGGCAGAGTTAAGCAGGCATTGCAAAAGGCCCTAGAAGAGCAGGAGATGTGGAAGGCAGCCCAGCAATGCTTAAGAGTCATTCCAAAACTGGGTGTGGGAGCCGCAACTCAAACTGTTGTTAGTGATATTCTTGCGAATTCAGATTCGTTGTCAGATACTATCACCCTTCCGCTATCATGATCCTTATCTCCAGCCCCAACCCCCGATCCAAAAGCTAACCCAAACCCACTTTCAGAACGCGATAGCTCCCCGTTCTTTAATGATGGTGTTAAGGATATAAATAAAGGCCAAATAGAAATAAGACTACCGCCCTATACCCCACAATATGGCGCCGAGGAGAAACGGGAAGGGCGGGGCCAGCAGCCGATTCCCGCCACAGACATGTGCAGTCAAGACCAAGGGGAGGGAGGCGTGGTTTCTAACTGGGAGGGGAGACCGGAGGCCTATCAGAGAGCGAGCCTTCAAACATTCCCTTACACGGCCAAGAAGTGCCCAGAAAAAAGGCGGAGTAAGGCATGCATTGCCACCGCCCACCAAAAACACAGAGGGCGGAATCCAACTAAAAAGTCGGAAGTCCCTGATCACTCCACTTCCTCCCAGTCAGACAGTGAGGTCGAGAGAGCCCTAAGGCCGAGTTGGGATGGGTGGTGCGAGGAGTTTAAATATAAACATCTCAGTTCCGATTCGGATTCCGATTCAGACGCAAATCTCATGCTGGCAACTTTTGCCAAATTTGTGAACCGAACCCCATGGTGCGCAAGCAAAAAGAACTCTTCCAAATCTATGCCCCTGACGGATTGGGGAAAAGTCCAAACAGCGCTTGCCGACCTACCTTAAACAGCAGTGAGAATTTTTCCAGTAAAAACACTAGAAAATAGCTTGCCCGCATACTCCCCAGTGAATCGCAAAGACGTGCTGGCTGTCGCAAAAGCCATTGCTGAAAAAGGGATCAATATCGCAATGGTCTCCACCCTAATAGATGGTCTCTTTGGCAATGATGACATGCTTCCCTTTGATATTAAGCAAACATGTCGTATGATTTTTGATGGAGCAGGCATGATTGTCTTTAAACAAGAATGGGAAGACAACTTAGAAAAGATACTTGCCAAAATTAACAAAGATCAGCACCCATTGCGCAATTCAAGTTTGCGGCATCTAATGGGTCGAGACTCAGGAATGATCAGTCCCCAAGTGCAGGCACAGGGCTTAAGAGCCTCTGAAGTCGCTGCCACAACCCGCGCCGCGAGAGAAGCCATCTGCACAGCGTGCAGAGTAGTTGCTAAGCCGTCACCATGGACTACCATCAGGCAGGCCGAAAGTGAGCGCTTTACCACATTTGTCGATCACCTTCAGGCAGCTATAGATGCCTCAGATCCGACACCAGAGGCAAAATGGCCAGTGCTAGAAGGCTGTATAAGACAACAATGCAACCAGTCCACCAAAGAGCTATTGCGATCACTGCCTCCTGGTGACAGCATTGCAACCATAATCAAGCATGTGTAAAAGAGGAAAATTTAGCCCCAGTCCAAGCCGTGGTTGGCGCCGCAATGGCTCCACTCCCAGCAGCGGCCGACACAGCTGTAGCAGAGGTAATGACCATCCAAAGCTGTAACATTCACGGCCGGCCACCACCTACGGACTACTCCTTGTCAAGGCCGAAAAGACCTTGCTGGATTTGTGTGAAGAAAGGTCACATTGCTCGGTGCTGCATCCACAATAAAAAGCAGGGAAACGGGCGAGGGAGGGGGCAATTGGGCAACATGCAACCCTCTCCCCATTGGGAGAGCCCGCGGCCCAGTTATGTTACTCCCACAGGGGCGGAGCACCTTCCAAGTCCTCCACCCCCCAGAGAAATGACCAATTTCATAGCTCAAACCATGCCCAACGTCCCAACCCAGATTCTGCCTCTGCTGGCACCGGCTGCATATATGGTAACACAGAATATCAAACAAGATGGCATGCAGGCGCAACACACAGCACAGGCAACCCTCGACACAAAACATCCCCTGGCTGGCCTTGGCAATAAATTGTGATTCACAATGCCCTCCAGAAGTTTGGGGAGTTTGCCTACTGGCAAGCTAACCAGACAACTGCTTTGTTGTGCTTCTCTTTATGGTGGACACAGGGTCAGATGTCACGGTCATCCCGGATGTGCGCTGGCCCCCGAGCTGGCAACTGCAAGATGATGCAGCAGTGGTCGGAGTGGGAGGAGTACAATGTGCCCTGAAAAGCGTAGACCCAATATCAATCACCGTATACACCCCGGACAGGGTTGAGAAACCTGTCAGCGTTCGCATCTATGTTCTTTCCAATACCCCGCCACTACTGGGACGAGACGCCCAAGCCCTGCTGGGCGACAAATTTACCCTTAGGGCCACTCCGGCGTACCCGTTGCTCCCAATTAAATTGAACTGGAAGTCATCAGACCCGGTGTACTTTGAGCAGTGGCCCATCCCCGAGCCTCGAAGATCCGCTCTCCTCCAACTCATCGAGCAAGAATTGGAAAAAGGACATATCGAGCCCTCAGTCTCACTGTGGAACACACCAGTTTTCGTTATTCCCAAGCGCAGTGGCGAAGGTTTTCGCCTGTTACATGACCTACGAGCTGTCAACAAAAAGATTCAGCCAATGGGACCAGTGCAAACCAAGCTGCCCAGCAACTCCTTTATACCCATGAACCAGCCTTGTGCTGTGGTTGATATTAAAGACTGCTTCTTCTCAATACCGTTGCATGAGCAAGACAAAGAGCGGTTTGCTTTTTCCATCACGTTTCCAAATGGCCATCAACCTAGCCTTTGGTTCCAATGGAAGGTCTTACCACAAGGCATGATTAACTCTCCCACTATTTGTCAAATCATCGTTAGCAAAGCCCTGGCCCCAGTCCGAGTAAAGAACCCTGAAGCAACAATCATCCAATACATGGATGACATCTTGATTTCCGCCTCCACATCAAGCCAGGTAGACGTCATCGTAACAGAGGTTTCAAGTGCCCTGAAAACCAATGGGTTTGAAATAGCAGAAGCAAAAATAAAAAAGGGCCCTTCAGTTATCTTCTTGGGCGTGAAAATTAACAACTCTCATGTGTCACCTCCTACAATTAAAATCCGGCACGACGTCAAGACGCTGCATGACGTTCAGTGGTTGGTGGGGTCATTACAGTGGCTGCGAAACACCACTCTTATTCCTCCAGAGGTCATGTCCCCCTTGTATGACCTCCTGAAAGGCAAACACCCATGGGAATCCAAAAGTGTCTCAAAAGAGGCCACTCACTCGCTCAATTACATCGAACGACAATTGGTGGCAGCTGCACTAGCTAGGTGGAATCCCAACTTGCCTTTAAACCTGTATGTGCATTTTACAAAGGAGGGGGGAGTTGGAGCGTTAGCCCAAGGTCCTCCCGAGTCAGCCAAACCAATACAGTGGGTAGTCCTCGGAAGATCCCAACGAGCCTTCTCTCACGGAGTTGAGTGCCTCGGAAGTGTAATTATGAAGGGTAGAAAGCTCGCCCTGAACCATCTGGGCTCTGAGCCCGCAAAAGTATATCTCCCATTCCGAAAACAGATCTCTTCTGCATCAGTAGCACTTTCAGAACATCTTGCACTAGCCTTGTTTGGATTCGGAGGAGAACTCTGCTATGCCGCAAAGCCTCCATGGATCCAGCTACTTGCTGTAGTGGACTTTGATCTCCCACCAAAAGTCCTAGATCGACCTCTACCCGGACCAACTGTGTTCACCGACGCATCATCGACAACCTCTACAGCTGCAGTCGTGTGGCAAGAACAAGGTCGATGGCAATACGCAAAAATGAAGGATCAATCTCTGTTGGTCCAGCTGCTAGAAGCGTCCGCAATAGTGCTGGCTTGCAATCTGTTCCAAGCCAACCATCTCAATATCTTCACTTACTCCATGTTTGCAGCGAAGCTCTGTCAGGCAATGTCTCATCCAGGCATTTCTATTTCTCCGGCTGCTTTAACGATTGAAGAAGCACTGCACTCACGACAAGGCACTGTGGCAGTCATCCATATCAACAGCCACGGCCCTATTAAAGGATATTTCCAGCTGGGAAATGATAAGGCTGATGCCGCAGCCAAGAACCTATGGACCCTACAAAGTGCGCGACAGTTGCATGAGTCCCTTCACATAGGAGCCAAAGTGCTAGACAAACAGTGCAACTCCCATGTCTGATGCCAAACACATCGTAGCCACCTGTCCCTACTGCCAAAAGTCTCCACTGTGGTCCAGTGGTGTCAACCCTAGAGGCCTAAAAGCCTCAGAAATTCGGCAGACTTCACACTGTGCCAGCTATTAAAACCCAGAGCGTGGCTCGCTGTTACTGTAGATACGTTCAGCGGTATCATTATTGGGACTCAACAGACTAAGGCAAATTCTAAAGCTGCAGTCCAACACTGGCTATCAGCCATGACCTAGCTTGGTGTTCCAAAACAAATCAAGACGGATAACGGAACTCATTTCGTCTCTAAAGCAGCCCAAGAATTCGCCACCAAATGGGGCATTGTCCTAAAGCAGGGCATTCCGTACAACAGGCCATTGTAGAAAGAGCCAATCAAACCCTGAAGTCAAAACTGGAAACCCTGGCAAAGGCCGAGGGGTTTGTTGGTGCCATTCCCTCGTCAGAGCAGCCACGTCTGCTCGCAACTGCCACGCTCACCTTGAATCAATTCCCTAGAGGGGATCAAAGTTAGGCTCCTTCACAAAAGCATTGGGCTGTAGAAGCAGTTCAAGAAGGTCCCCCTGTCAGCATAAAAAATGAGCTAGGAGAATGGGAGACAGGGTGGAAACTGGTTGTAACCGGCAGAGGGTACATGGCAGGATAATGATATTAAGTGGTGCCCCTTAAAATCCATAAAGCTGGTTTTGCCTAGCAAAAGCTAACACTCTGAGTATCTCCCCACAGGTCTCCTGTTACAGGCTACCAGCCAAGCCTCTGACTCAGCTCTCGCTCCTCTGCATCCTGTTAACATTAATCCACCTCAGCACCAGCCATCACCCTTACCAGCCCCACGTCTGGACATTCCGAATCTTCGTCACCGGCGCTGTAATAGGCCAGACCGAAATCAACACTCCAGCCTGGACCGTGCGACTGACAGACATTTTCACCAACGACCGATCCCGCCAAACCTCTCAAATCATGAAGGTAGGGACATATTGGTGCCCAAGTAATAATCCTGGAAAAGAGTATTTCACTCACCCAGGTTACTGGTTTTGCGGATATTGGGGGTACGAGACCATAGTAACCGGTAACCGATGGAAGCTTCCCAAGGAGGACGAATTCTTGAGAGTGACAGGCTGGCCCAGTAACTGCATATCCAGAAGCACTTACCAAGGTAAACATCCTGGGAACTGCACACATCTCACAGTCACAGTCCTGCAGACACACAATCCATCTTGGACAATAGGCAAATTGTGGTCAGTTTATAAGCGTGAGGATACGTTACTCACCCGCAATCCTGACAGAGGCACTGTAGTGCAGATCATTAGGTCCCCATCACATAGGCGACACATAGCAGTAGGGCCTAACGAATTGGTAACTTCCCAAAAAAATAAACCACCCATGGCTACCCCTTCAATGGCGAAAAAACCGCTCGCCACCGCTACCTTACCAAACTCTGTGCGAGCTATTCCTACACCCAAAACCCCTTCGCAGAGCTTGTTCACCCGAATGTTGCATGCTGCCTTTATATCCCTTAACAATTCACGCCCCAATCTCACAAAGTCTTGTTGGCTCTGTTACGATTCCAGACCACCCTTTTATGAGGAAATAGGTTCCAATAAAACCTTTGAGTACTCCCAGGAAGCCAGCCCCAAACAGTGTAAGGACATGGCCCTAACAGCCATCCCTTCACCCATGAAGTGATTTGTAAAGACATTAGCACACATCTTTCCTCTCACATTAATGTTTCCTCTGCTGCTAACAGACTTTTAAAGCCAGCCTTTGGCCTGACCTCTCTGCTGTTGTAGTTCCATGCACAGAGGTTGTTGTCTCTTCCCCCTTCCATGGGCAGGCCGCTGTTCAGCCATCTCCAGGACAGCAGGGCCCCACCCCACAGCACTGTGATGTAGGAAGACAAAAACCATCACTCCAAATGTCCCCCATCCTCCTTCTTCCCAGGCATGTGGCTCTGCCAGTGGGGTTTGCTGCTGCTTGCCACAGGAAAAAGAAGAGCACTGTGATACTGTGGGGCTCAATGGAACCAAACATCCATTGTGACACTACAGAGCCTCACAGAACCCAGAGTCCATGGTGACACAACAGGGCCTTGTGGAACCAAGGAGTCCAAAGGCCTAAAACAGATCTTGCATGGCTCTGCCTTGGAAAGAGAAACCTCCTTGGCACACACTTAAGAAGGGTGTCTGTTTGTAATGGGGAAACTCAGGAGTTTTAGATTGCTTCAAAAAGAGAAAAGGAAGAAAATCCCTGTTTCCCTGAATGCTGCCAGATCTCCAAGCAAAGCAGATCCCAGGTGATTGAGGACAGACAGGATGGGGTTGGGCAATGTGGAGCAAGGTTGTCAACACTGGATCAGACCTCAAGGTAGAGCTTCTCTGAGCAGGCCAGATCTCCTGAAGAGAGACCCTGGATCAATACCAATCACAGAACGCTGCAATCAACTCTGCTCTGAAGAGAAACAGTAATAAAAGATACTCTCTAAAATAGGAACACTTATTTCTAAGAAGCTTTTTGAAATATTTCTCCATAGCTCTGGAAAAAAACTTTCCTAATCAACTGCCCTGGACCAGAGGGAAAGAAAGGCAGAGCCATGGTTTGTCAGGACTGACTTGATCCCAGTGAGCCCCGTGGTGCGTTTGGTGCTGAGCCCTTGAACCTCAGGGCCTGAGAAGAGATTGCACAAACCTTTCCAGGAGCCCCAGTCAGAAGAAAAACCCAAAGTGTCTCAAAGCATTAATGGGTCTCACTGAGGTCCATCCCCAACACAGGCTCCTCATGGACTCCTTGAAGGTGAGTCTTGTTACCGATGAAGGCTCTGGGTCTTCCTCAGTCTCCGCTGTGTGACCTCGCAGGGAGCGCAGGCGCACTGAGCTTAGGGTTATAGAATTAAATATATATTCCCACAACAGGCTTTAGTCCAGTGTCCAGTGCCTGGAATGAACCCAATTTGGCTCAATTCAAGGTCAAAAGTTTTATTTCTAGGTGCTTTTTTTAGACCTATATCCTTACTATCCTCACTCCCACCAAACAACTGGAGGATGATTCCATCTGCTTTGTTTAACCATTTCCTTTATCCTTTCTGCTTTATAAAAATTAAATACAATTTTTGTATTGATTATAATGCAACAATTTTGCTAATATAGTTACAATTTATGTAGCATGAATCACATTAATAACTGTACCATGCCCGAATTTTTGAGGTACCATTTCCATGTTTTTTGGGGGACCGTTCCCAGGTTTTTTGGTGGAATATTCCTGGGTTTTTGGAATAAACGTTTGTGAATTTTTGAGGAATATTTCTGAATTATTGAGGGAATATTCAGGAATTTTCGTTGGACCATTCCCGGATTCTTGGGGACCATTCCTGGATTTTTTGGAGACCATTCCTGGGTTTTTGGGGAACCTTCCTGGGGTTTCAGAGGGAAAGTTTCTGAATTTTGGGGAGCATTTCTGAATTTTTGAGGTACCATTCACAGATTTTTTGGGTACCATTCCCAGGTGTTTTGGGCTACCATTCCCAGGTGTTTTGGGCTACCATTCCCAGTTTCTTGGGCTGTCCCTTGTTGGTGAAGGAATAGCAAAGACTTATGAATGCCTAGCAAGCAGTTCTGAAACAAGAGATGAAATAGAGATGTTAGCAGTATTTGACATAGATGCTGAAAATAGTTATGTTAAGGTTTGAGGCCTCTTCCTTAGTTTAGATAAAACCAAATACAATACATGCCAAAGAAGTAGCAGATATCCTGTCTCAAGCCTGGCAGGAAAGATCTCAAGATAAGGGTAAAGCCATAAAACATGGTAATTTAGTTGTTCCTATAGGTTGCATGCAAGTATTAAGAAATTAGTATATTGTACTAGATTGGTTATTGGAATTCAGAATATTCATTATGGAATAATACTTATTGTACTGCAAATGGAAAATCCTTCTACTTCTCCCTGCTCTCTTCTTCTCTGCTTCTGCTTCTCCTCTTCCCTCCCCACTCCTCCTCTTAACTCTTATTACCTTTAATCTCTAACTTTTCTCTAAGCTCTCCCTTATACCCACGCCCTATAATAAAATACAACCCTGAAGAACAGCAAATAATAAGCTCCTGAGTCTGTCCCGCGACCGTCCAGAAACCCCCCGGTCCCACAGTTTGGTGCCCAACGTGTTCAGGGCCAGCTACTTCACCCTCTTCGCTGTGGGACGTTTTTCTATGGACACTAATTAGACGTACTTTTAATTACTTCCTCGGTTTTCGTGAGCACGGCTTTCCGTTGTTTGACAGCGTTCTGGGCCGGAGCTCTTTAAACTCATTCTATCAAGGCAAGCGCCGAGTGAGGGGAGCCGAGCTCTGGCCGGATTTGCCTGATGGCCTCGGGGCTCCGACGCTGCCGCTGGCCGGTGGTGCCTGAGCTCTTCGAGGGCGCTGCCAGGGCGCTCCCCGCAGCTCAGCGGGAGTTTGCCTTGTGCACAGAGCACGGTCCGGCGCTGCTTGGCCCCGCCTGGGCTATCGCTCTAAGTCTGGAGACAGGGAGGTCCCCGAGTGCGCTTGGCAGCTGCACAGCGACACCTGAGGCACAGCTCAGAGGAAGGGACCGGGAGCACAGCGCCCCCCGCGCCGCGACACTGCCTGGCCAGCGTCTCTGACGAGGGCCGGACACTGGACGCTGTATATGCGATTACCGAGGCTAGTATATTAAACCAATAACGGGACAGACTCACTCTGCACACGAGAGAGCTCTTTATGAGCAACTAAAGAATTTATTATGCTCTAGTTATATTGATTTGCCTAAGCAGGAGCTAAAAAACCTCCTAGAGTGGACCCTAGTTGATTTCCCGAACACAGACCACTCTGCAGTTTTTACTAGGAACTTTTGGGACACGGTTGGTGTTAAGCTTTTTAATGATATTTCCCTCCAGTATATGGGAGCTGCGGAGCTAGTTCCAGCCTGCAGGGTGTTGGTCCAGCTCTTTGCCGGAAAGGGTCAGCCCGCTGCGACCGCCCTGCTTGACCAGCCGCCTGTGGCTGCTGCACCCCCACAATCGCCAGTTCGCGCTGCGATGAGCCTTCCATCTTCCTCCCGGACCCCGCAGCCCCGACATCCCCGCTCCCGCAGACCCCTGCCACTGCGCCCTCCCCTCCCGCCGTTCCGGACCCAGCTTCCCCTACCCCTGATCCTGCGACCCGTCCCGCTGCTCCCACCGCCCCTTCCCCCGCGCCATCTGCCGCTCCTGTGCCTGCCCCCTCGGTGTCCACACCCATCCCCGGCCCCGTCCTCCCGGCGCCCCCCCTCCCGCCTGTCTCTGCCCCTCCCGCGGCTCCCGGACCCCTTGCGCTTGCCCTGCCGCTGGCTTCCCCCCTCATCCCCCCGATCCTGCCGCCTCGGATGCCATCCTCGCGTTTCCGCCCGCCGTTCCGCCGCGTCCTAGCCTCGCCCCCTCGGTGCCCGCAGCCGTCCCTGTCCCGACTCCCAGCCCCCGTGCAGCCGTGTATCGACCCCGCCCCTGCGTGCCTGCCCGCCCCTGCCCCGCCGCGACCGCGCTGCTTGCTGCTGCCGCCGCGCCGCCCCTGCCCTCCTCCCCCCTGCCCATGGCTTCCCCTGCCCCCCCCACCGCCAGCGCCGCCGCCATTACGCACGTGGAGCCCATTGTGCCCGGCGCGTTACATGCCCAGCACTCTGCTGTGTCCACGGCTTTGATAAACACACCCCTGCTGCAATCCCCAGCCCCGGCCAGCCAGACCGCGCCGTTTCACTCCGTGCAGGCGCCCCCGGGGACGGTCCCCTTTCCCGCACCGGGGGGAGCCTGTCGTGCAGTGAACCAGTCGCCGGAGCTCGCCTGCGGCAAAGCATTTCCGCTTGGCCATGGCCCCGCAGCCGCGCTGGCCGTGGAGCCGCCGCTCGCACCGTCCCGTCCGGAGCGCGGCTGCAGCTGCGTCGCCGGCCCGCCCGCCTTCTCTCGCCCCTCCACCCGAGCCGTCGCTGCACAGCTGCTGTCCGGTGCCGGCGCTGCCGTCGCGGTGCCCCGTCCCCGACCCTCCCGAGCAGCCCGCGTTCCCCGCGCCGCTGCCCATCACCGCCGCGGTCCCGGATCCGGCCGTGCCGCCTTCACCGCAGCCCCGCCTCTGGCCCGCCGCGCTCCAGCCACGCTCTCGCCTACAGCACCGCAACCCAACCTGGGACCAGAATTCTCCAGTTCAGCCTTATTATCACACCCTGGAACACTCGTTATAAAACACAGAGGGGGAGGTGATGCCACAGCAGCCCCGTTAATAATGGAAAAACAAGGAACTATTTTGCACCTGCCAGAAACAGCTCAGGAAAAGAATGGAGTTGTATCGATTGTGTGAATGCATGTTATTTTTCTTTTGTTTTAGTTTTTGTAGTCAAGCTTTACCTGTAAGTCAACCAAAGACAAATATTTGGGTTAATTTAGCCAAGTCTGCAGGCTCTGATACCATTTCCCTATCTAACACAAGTCCTGAAAAACCCTTTTCAACCTGTTTAGTTGGAGTACCTTTCCCAAAAGGTTTTGATAATGTTACCCTTGAGAGGTACTGGCCTTACCATGATCCTCATGCTCTTTCAGATCCCAGCCAAAAATATCAAACTTATATTGACAATTCTAAAGTTGGTCAATTTGATCTCCAAGAGCCGGAAATCTTAGGTTCAGTAACTATGAACAGTTGTTATTTCTTTCATCTCATGGAAGGAGACAGTCCTCATTTAAATGTTATTCCATATCACAGAGTTTATAGCAATGTGACTTTTTGGTGTAATCAAACTAAACTTCTCACATATTTTGAGCCACACGCAAGTCGATTTAGCAAACTTCCACTACGATTTCCCAAGGGAATTTGGCTCATTTGTGGAGACAGAGCATGGTAGGGCATACCTTCATATATAGAAGGTGGCCCCTGTGCACTTGGACAACTTAACCATAACAGCCCCCAGTGTTAAAGAGGTGGTCAAAAAGAAAAGTAGAAAAATCAGATCCTCCACAGGACATCATTTTGAAAGTGACTTTCGCCTGTGGAACTCTGGCATAACAATTATCACAAGCATTTTTTTACCTCAGGTGAGCACTACATTTGCTCTGAGACAGTTAAATCAGTTGGGATGTTGGCTCAGTAAAGAAGTAAATGCCACATCAATTGCAATTAGTGACTTGTTGACAGATGAAGAAGCAGTGAAACATGCCACTCTACAAAACAGAGCAGCCCTTGACTTCCTTTTACTGGCTCATGGGCATGGCTGTGAAGATTTTCAAGGATTGTGTTGCATGAATTTATCAGATCATTCTGTTTCTATTCATAAACAGTTGCACAATTTGAAGGATTTAGCTAAACAAATTACTACAAGTGATCCAACCTGGCTAGACAGGTTGTTCGAAGGTTGGAGCTTTGCCTCTTGGCTAAAGGAACTCTGTAAAATAGGCTTGTTTATTCTATTAGTAATAGTTATGTTATTAGTGTTTTTACCCTGCATACTCCAGTGTATAAGGAAAATAATGACCAAGACAGTTTCTAATATTTTTGTTGTTCAACGAAATGGGGGAGATGTTGGTGAAGGAATAGCAAAGACTTATGAATGCCTAGCAAGCAGTTCTGAAACAAGAGATGAAATAGAGATGTTAGCAGTATTTGAGATAGATAGTGAAAATAGTTATGTTAAGGTTTGAGGCCTCTTCCTTTGTTTAGATAAAACCAAATACCATACATGCCAAAGAACCAAGAGACATCCTGTCCCAAGCCTGGCAGGAAAGATCTCAAGATAAGGGTAAAGCCTTAAAACATGGTAATTTAGTTGTTCCTATAGGTTGCATCCAAATATTAGGAAATTAGTATATTGTATTAGATTGGTTATTGGAATTTAGAATATTCATTATGGAATAATACTTATTGTACTGCAAATGGAAAATCCTTCTGTTTCTCTCTTCTCCCTACTTCTCTTATCTTCTGTTTCTACTTCTCTCTTCTCTCCTCTCCTCTCCTGTTCCTGCTTCTCCCCTTCCCTCCCCGCTCCTCTTCTCCACTCTTATTACCTCTAATCTCTAACTTTTCTCTAAGCTCTCTCTTATACCCACGCCCTATAATAAAATACAACCCTGAAGAACAGCAAATAATAAGCTCCTGAGTCTGTCCTGCGACCGTCCAGAAAACCCCCGGTCCCACGGCCTGTCTGTCATTAAAGTGTGTCTGAAGGTGTTTTGCAGCTAGGGAGTGCATTAAAAATGCCACTTCAGTCAGTGCTGAGCTTCAGTGACAAAAATGCCACAAGCTGCTGTTGCTTTGAACGTGCAGAACCAAAGTCCTGCCAAAACACAGCAGTGGTGATTTGCTGATGCTGTGTCTGGCTCTGTTGCAGTGGAAGGGTTATGGAGCAGGGAAAAAACAGCAACAAGACACTCTCTTGGTGCAGAAAAAAGCAAGAAAGAGCAATTTATCGAAAGAAACCATTGCCTTAAATAAGGCAGTTCATGGAAAACAAAATACAGACAGATCATTGGTCAGAGAAGGAGACACCTTTCCTCCCTGACTTTCTCATGGACATTGCAGGTGTTTATCTCTTTTATGATTTGTTCTTTTGTGTTTACAGTAAAGAAGGAGCCTCTGGCCTTGGAAAAATCCTGGCTAGAGGTTGAGAAAATTTCATGGCCTGAGAAAAATACTTAGAACTTGAGAAAAAGGCCTAGCTAAAATGTGCCTAGGCCTTCAGCAGTGTCCACAATCTCCCCGTTTAGTTTTTAAAAAGGAAAAGAAAGAGAAGTGTTTTTAATCCTCCACAAGGCCCTTTGTCAAAGGAGAACAGACACCACTCCTCAGGAGATTTTTGGATACCTGAAGTGCCTAGGGAAATCTTCAAACCTGGTGCTTTTAACAAACTCAATTCTAAAACTTAATTCTAATACAATAACAAAACCCATCACCCTTCACCAAGCTTATCAAACAGTGAAAAAATCCACCACTAAGTAATTATTCTAATACAACAATGAAAACTATATCAACAGTTCCAACATGAACAGATGAATGTCCATTCTCTGCTTGAAGAGGGATCATCTGGTCAGTGTTTTCTCTGGTTGGTGTTTGGTGAGCTGGTCAGCATGTGAAAGCTGAGCTGTGATCACACTCTGCCCCTGCTGCAGGTCAGGGCAGACACCTTGATGGTCAGTAGCAAAGACCCAGGCATGTCTCATCTGAAGCCTGAAATGAGGCAAAGGTGTTTCAAAATAACTGGATTGGTTAGATCTTTTCTTTCTCTTTTTCCAATCTTGCTGTCCTAAAATAGGAACATCATCATCTCTTATGATTCTTTCTCTTGTGTTTACAATAAAGAAGAAATCTCTAGCCTGGGAAAAATTCTTGCTAGAGGCTGAGAAAGTTTCATGGCCTGAAAAAAATACTTAGAAATTGAAAAAAATGCCTAGCTAAAATGTGCCTAGGCCTCCAGCAGTGTCCACAACCGGGACTGGCACCGGCTGTGAGGATTGGTTGTGGCTTTAGATCTTCCCAGAGCAGAGCAGCTGCTGGATGCTGTAAAGTTGTTTCTTGTCAAGGCACGTCAGGCTCCAAAGGCAAAGAGCCCAAGGCTCTCCAGTCCCTGTTCAATCTCTCTGCCATAAAGTCCCGATGGAAGCAGGAGCAGCTCTCTGCTGCAAGAGGTCGAAGCTGTGGCTGGTGCAGAGTCTCCAGAGGCAGATGCTCCCTGGTTTTTCTTCTTCTGTTCTTTTCTTCTCCATCTTCCTCTTCTTCTTCTTTCCCGTGCTGGTAGTGGTGATGAGGATGGTGGGGGAAAGTGTGAGGGACGAGGGAGGAGTGAAAGAGAGCTCTGGCTCCAATACACGGATTTTTTTTGACAAATTACCAAATGAGCCAAAATCATGAACCTGATGAATTTCTCCTAAACCTATTAGAATTCCGTAATACTAAAGTCTACATACAACTTGTGCACATGGCCTATCTATTCTATGTGAAGAATATATAAAATATTTATATTGTAATTTTATTTTGTCTGGAACTAAGTTTTTAATGTCTCAATCAGCCACTGTTTTATAGGAGATTCCACAGCTTTTACTTTTCATGGTGTTTGAAACATATTTCTACGTGCTTCACACTAAGATTTAAGCTTCTACTTCATATCTATGCTATTTAATATTTCTAATTCCTTAAACTAAAACTTAGACCTCTATTTCATGTCTGTGTGGTTTCTTGTATTTTAACTTCTAAAAATATTTTAAATTTAATTCTTGCATACTGTTCTCCCTCGGAGGGAGTCAGAGAGGCTTCTCTGTTCCAATCTCCAACAACCAGGAATGGGGACAGGGGCAGAGAGTGGGGACTGGGAAAGGGACATTGGAATGCAAATGAAAACAGGAACAGGGAATGGCAATATGAGTACACAACAGGAAATATGGAAATAGAAATTGGGCAGAAAATATGGGATAGGAGATTTAGAATATGGGACAGGGAACAGAAATGGGGATAGGACAAAAGGATTGGGAATGGGAATATGGAAAGGGGACTGGAAATATAGAAATGGAAATGTGGGAGTGGAACTGGGATCAGGAATACAAGAAGGGGAACAAGACAGGGAATATGGGACTGGGAATATGTGAACAGTAACCAGGCAGGGAAAACAGGACAGGGAATGATACCGGGAATGGGATCTGAACTGGGAGGGGGCAGGTGAGAGACAGGAATGGGCTGGGGGCAAGGGCAGTGACAGTGGGGAGAGGAGGATCCTGGACAGGGAAAAGCGGGAGCCGGGTCAGGGGGAAACAGGGAGGGTGTCAGGGCAGGGGGTCCTCGATCAGCTGCCCCAGAACCTCAGTCAGCATCTCCCAGTGCAGCCAGAGCCGCTGGGCCTGGGGTGCCCAAAGCCCTGAGCAACCCCCAAGGAAACCTGAAGTCCCTGGAACACAGGGTCCCCCACATCCTCTGGAAGATCCCCCTGTGTCTGCAGGCATGTCTTAATTCAATGTCTTCATTTTTACCCCAGTACTGGTTGTCTGGGGAGGACAACGAGAAATGTAAAGAAAATCCAGGTCACAGGGAGGCAGCACGAAGCTTTTCCTGCACTTGGGGAACTCACAGGGCTTCTCTCAGTGGAGACTCCGTTGGTGTCTGGTCAAGTTAGATCTCTGTGAGAAGCTCTTCCCACACTCGAGACACTTGTAGGGTCTCTCCTCAGTGTGGATGCGCTGGTGCCTGATGAGAGTGGAGTTTCTCTTGAATCCCTTCCCGCAGTCGTGGCAGGAGAAGGGCCTCTCATGCCAGTGAGTGCGATAGTGCTGGATGAGACTGGACCTGCTCTGAAACCTCTTCCTGCATTTATCACACTCATAGGGTCTCTCCCCTGTGTGGATGAGTCGGTGCCTGACGAGGTTGGAGTTGTGATTAAAGCACTTCCCACAGTCAGGGCAGCAGAAGGGCCTCTCCCCTGTGTGAATGCGATAGTGCCGGAGGAGATGGAAGCTCTTCTGAAACCTCTTCCTGCATTTATCACACTCGTAGGGCCTCTCCCCAGTGTGGCTCCTCTGGTGAACAGTCAGGTGTGAGTTGCGGCTGAATCTCTTCCCACACTCCCCACACTCGTAGGGCTGTTCCCCAGTGTGGAGTCTCCAGTGTCTGATCAGGTGGAATCTCCTCCTGAAGCCCTTCCCACCTTCCGAGCACTTGTGGGGCTTCTCCCCATGGTGAAGCTGCTCACGCAGCCCCAGCTCCGAGCTCCGGCCGCCTCCCCAGCTGGGGCTGGCTCTTTCCTGCTGGGATCCCCGGGCTGTGCGTTTGCAGCCCCTCCTGCTGCGGAATCTGCGGGGCTTTTCCTCCCCGTTGCATTCCTGCGCTGTGGAGCCGCTGCAAACGGCCTCTTGCTCAAGGTTATGCCGCAGGGATTTGTCCTCCCTGCTGTCTGTACTCAGCTCCTTGTCTAGAGGAGGAAGGACAAGGACAGGATGGGATTTGCCTCCGTGCCAGAGGGAAGGGCAAGGAGATCCCCCCAGGGCTGTGCTGCAGCCAGGGCCGTGCTGGGCTGGGAGATGGAACAGGACAAAGGGGGAAAGGGGCACTGACTTCCTCCTCACCTGCCTGCGGCTCCCGGGCCATCGACCTCGTCCTCATGGCCTCCTCCTCAATGCAGCCAAGGTTTGGGAAATCCTGGTTTGGGTGGAAAACAAGGGCTGAGCGCGTTGGGTTTGATGGTGGCGCTGCCCAAGGGCAGCTGGAGCAGTCAGCACCCCTTTCAGCCTCGGGGGCCCGGAGCCCGCTCAGCACCAACCTCCCGCACCCCTCCAGGCTGCCGGGGGTCCCCCGGCTCCGGGATTGCCCCTCTGCGCTCTCCCCGCTCCGGGGTTCTCGCCTTCCCCCCCGGCTCTGCCGGGGATCCCAAGCGCCGATATCGCCCCGTCCCCGTCGCTACCGGGTGATCGAAACGCGGGATCCCGCCAGCACCATTTCCGCCTCGGCTTTGGACTCCTGTAAGATCCAAACATCCCCTGAACATCAAAATAAAATCCTCCCGGAGCCTCCCCCCCCATGACTGATTTGGGGCGAGCTCCCCCTCCCCACTCACCTGCGGGTTCTTGGCGGGGCGATTCTGCCGCTCCCGGGGGGAGCTGCGGTCTGTGCGGGCGTGCGGGAGAAGCGCGTGATTCCAAAATCGCTCCTCCTCTTCCTCCCGCTCCTCCTCCTCTCCCAGCGCAGCCAGAGCCGCTGGAACTGGGGTGCCCAACGCCCTGAGCAAGCCCCAGGTCCCTCCCAGGGCCCCTCAAATCCCTGGAACCGAGTGTCCCCCGCATCCCCTGGAAGATCCCCCCGTGTCCCCAAGCAAGTCGTTATTTAACATCTCTATTTTTTCCCTGGTTTTGGGTGTGTGGGAAGGACAAAGAGAAATGCAGAGAAAATCCAGGCCACGGGGAGGATGTGCAGCCCCCAGCCAGGTGTCTTCCCAACATGGATCAGCAGCACCAGGGCTCAGGGGGGCTCTGCCCACCGGGGGTCCCTGGGGATCATCCAGCGCGGATCCTGCCATGGGGATGGAGCTGCAGCAGGGCACTGTCTTGGTTTGAAAGACAGGTGTCTGCTGAGGAGCTCTGGAACTTCCCTGGAAAAGGAAAATGTAAACTCCCTCCCTCAAAATTAATATGACTTGGAAATTAAGGAGCTCCCTGGCAAAGATATGGGATTTAGAATAGCAGTTTTTCACTGGGAAAATGAAAATAACAGTATAACAATATAAAGACCAAAACATGGCAAAGTCAGAATACAACCTGTAACCCTGTTGCTCAGGTGTTGGTTACAGTCTGAATAATGGTACCTATAGTTTTCTTGGAGGGACAGATGTGGTTTTGTTGAAGCAATGATTTTAGAGAAGGGTGTAGTTACTTTTTTAACATCTGGTGGTGATGAAGATAGGCCTGGTCTTCTTTTGGGAATTTAGTGGGAAAGGTTGCTCTGATGTTTCAAATTTCAGATTTTATTTAGGTAGGCAATACTTGGCTTTTCTCCTTGGCTGGGGCATCTCCCATAAGGTATAACTCCTTGTGGGGAGGAGTTGTGAGGGATGGGTCATGGAAGAGATAAGGAGCCCTGCTCCACCTGGTTTCAGCAGATGCTGATAGAATGTATGCTTCTGCTTGCATCTTGCATTGCAACTTAAGACATGATCTACTCCTTATTCTATTACCATCTGCATCCTGCTTTAATTAATACCTTATTTCAACTCTGATATATATTTTTATCCACAGTGAAACTTTGCACACAGTTCTCACCTAAGATTAGGTTTTTCTGTGGTACTCAATGGGTTTCTTTATCTTTGTGCATTACCAACTAAGTGTAACTAGGTTTTTGAGCAAAAACAACTGTACCGATAGGTTTGCCTTTGCTTGAGGTGGGCCTAATCTAAACAGTCTTAAAATACCTTTTATGTGTACTACAGGGACTTTATCCCCATGCACTGTGTGCAAGGCTTCAGACTGGGCAGGACTTGCTTGAGTGATGGACTCTCAGGTGTTGACTATTTAGGTGGCTTTTGTTAAGTTCATTTTTCAGTTTTTGGATGTTTCCCTGCCAAGTGCCTTTAGGGTAATTTTAAGCAATGTGTTGTACAGTTCAACTTTGCTGGCAGCTGCTGTGTGATAAGGGATATGATCTATTTATTCAATATCTTGGTTTATGGCTGATGTGTTTCTAAGGCTGTTCTTGAAATGGGTCCTGTTGTCTGATGCTTCTCTCAGGGGTGCTGTGTCTTTATAGGACTTGCTTTTTTGGGCTTCAGACGGTGTTTTGAGTAGTAGTGTGAGGTACAGGGTGTGTTTCTAATGATCTGGTGGTGGCTTCTACAATTGTGATCATGTAGCACTTGCCTTGGGGGGTTTGAGGCATTGTGATGTAGTTCATTTGCTGGGCTTCTTTATACTTATATTTGGAATACTGCCCCCCATGTTAGAGAGGCCTTGTGAGCTTGGCTTGCTTGATTTTAGCACGTCTTACAGTTATGGATAATTTGAGAAATGCTATTTATAGTTAAATCTGCTTTTCAGTGTTGTGCCTACTTATAGGTGGCATTTTTGCCTTGATGGCTAGAGGCAGTGTGGGCCTATTGAGCTAGGAACAACTCTCCCTTATGTTGCTAACTTAAATTTATTTGTGACATCTCTATTTTTGCAGTTTGATCTACTTGCTCCTTGTTTTAGTGTTCTTTATTAGCCTGACTCTTGGGGACGTGGCCGTCTACATGATAGACATTTACAGAGAGTTTGTCTGAGTGGCAATGTTTTGGACTCATCAGCAGCCTCAATTGGTTTTCCTTTATGTTGCTAGCTGGCCTTTTTTTGCCTTTCTATCTAACTGCACAGAGCATTGGTTACTATTTCTGATTCAGTATAAAGGTAGAGCTTTGGCCAGTTCTCTCTTTCAGCAGTGTCCAGGGCCAGCTGAATGACTTTGAGTTCAGCAAGTGCACTTGATTCACCTTCTCCTTCAGTAGCTTGTGTGACTCGTCGTGTGGGGCTCCCTGCGGCCACTTTCCACTTCTGGTTCATCTCAACCATGAGACAGAAACTGTCAGTGACAAGAGCACAGCGTGTTTCTTGTGCTGGTAGTTGGTTGTATGGTGGAGCTTTTTAGCCTGGGTTACTTGTTTCTGCTCCTTCTTGTTAGCGAGACTAAAGTTTTTATCTCGTGTTTGGTTTTTACTGTGTTTAAAATTTCAGGGTGATTTGTGTTTCTAATCCAGCCATGCTGTGTGATGAGAGCAATCCATGGGCTCCATGTGGTGTGGGTGGCGTGGTGGGTAGAGGAGCCTTTTCTTGAAACATCCACCCCAGCACAAGGAGTCAGGGTGCCAGGGGGAGTTGTGCTTTTGTGGTAATTTCTTTTGAGGTGGCTTCAACTTTCTTATTAAAGGTGGATAATTTTTTTTTTTTTTTTTTTTTTTTTTTTTTTTTTTTTTTTTTTTTTTTTCGGTGAGTGTAGTTTGCTTCAGACTTCGTGTAACTTTGACTCTAGAATTCTAATTCTTGGCCTGGAGTCTCCCCAGGCACCTTCTGCTAAAGGCTCCAGGACAAGCCATTGTTCTTGGCTGCAGAGTAAAGCACATTCCTCACCTCTGGTCCCGTCCTGACTGGGCCAAGGGCACTGCATGAGCGATTTTCTGCTTGGTCTGGGTGAAGGTTTGTTGCTGTTCCGGGCCACAGCTGGAATTGTTCTTCTTAGGGTGAGCAGGCAGAGAGGGCTCACAATGTGGCTGCACTCAGGAATGCATTATCTTAAAACCTATGGCCCCTAGGAAAGCTTGTGTTTCCTTCTTGCTGGTGGGTGGAGACACTGTGATGATCTCATTGATAATTTCATTGGGAATCTGGCTCTGTCCATCTTGCCACTCTACTGCCAGGAACTGGATCTCTCAGGCAGGTCCCTTGACTTTGCTCTTCTCCATGGGGAAACCTCCTTCCAGCAGAATCTGGATGATCCTCTCTCCTTTCTCAAATACTTTTATTGCCGCGTTTCTCCACACAATTATGTTATTGATGTATTGCAGATTTTTTGGAGCTTTACCCTTTTCCAGTGCAGCCTGGATCAGCCCATGGCAGATGGTGGGGCTGTGTTTCCACCCCTGGGACAGTCGGTTCCAGGTGTGCTGCAAGTCCCTCCAGGTGAAAGCAAACTGAGGCCTGCACTCTGCTGCCAAAGGAATGGAGAAAAATGCATTGGCAATGTCAATGGAGCCACTTTGCTGCCTTGGGCTCCCGCTCCTCCTGGAGATCCAGCGTGTCCGGCACGGCAGCGCTCAGCACTGGAGAATCAACGACTGGGAGAGAGAGGGGGTCTACTGACTGCTGATCAGAATCCAAATTCACTCTCAGCTACATGTGCTTATATACCATTTTTAGGAAAGCTTTTACCACATTGGTTGGGTTAAACATCTCCCAGACAAGCTTACACATTTGCAACATTTCTATTTGATTCATTCTTCTTTCCTGTCACCAGTCTTGATCCAATCTTCATGGAGTCTTCAAAACTCAGTTTGCTCTTGCCAAGGCATCTTGGTTATCAAGCTGCTTATGCTAATTAAATCCACAGCACTCTGTCTTAGCTCCCACAGTGGAGTCATTTAATTCAAGGCACAATAGCCTACAGTCAATTTCTATTGTCTGTCAGACTTGCCCACAGGCAAACTGGGGCTGTTGAAGGGTGAGTGAGTTTTACTGAGCACCCTTTGACTTTCTAGCCAAAATTTTATGGGTGAGGTTAATGGCATCTTGATTCATCTGATACTGCTGGCTGTGTGCTGTTGAAGTGTGTCACAATCCGCCCAACCCGAGCGGGAGTCGTGACTGGTTCTTTTATGGATCTCAGAGCGCAAAAGACACAGCAGGGGACAAAACCAGTTTACTTTTACAGAAATGCACTTTATTTAGTGCCAACCAAAATGCAATAGTGGGACAGAGAGAGAGAGAGAAAGAAGGGTCGGGATTATAGCTACCAAGATGGGCAGACGAATCCTCGTGGAGCCAGCCAATAGATGTCTGTTGCTGTCTGGGGAGGTCTCGGGGGTCTCCTCTGAGAAAGTCACTTTTATAGTTCTTTCCCAAAATGAGTGGCTTCTGGCCAAAAGGTGGGAAGATTTATGGACGAGTATGTGGAGCTCGTTACCCTGAGGAACAGGTGGAAACAGGACATTTCAAGGCACACCAAACCATCTTTATTGTTATGGACACACACGGGGCAGCCCATACTGAGCAGTCAGTATACTGACCACCATCTTCTTTCCAGCTGCCCTCCATTTGCACTCCTGCAAATGCTGCTGCTGCACTCAGGCTCTCCATTCCAGGCAGTCTGGAGCTCCTGCTCAAACCCATCCCTCTGTGTCCCCTCTTGGATGGAATATCAAGCAAACAACACAGGATGTGCAGAGAACATGAACTTTATTCACTTTACTATTCTAAAAATCTACACTACGGGGGACTATGGGGTAAGAACATTATGCCTAACTTACTTAAATATTTAGAACCAGAACACTAAGGGGAAGGTCAGCTTCTTGTAGAAAGGTGGTGGGGGTTGCTACAGCTAAGGATGGGGTGTCTCTAAGGCCTAAGATGGGGAATGTCGCCGTGCCCGGGCTGGCACGGGTCACACATTCCCTGCTGTGCTCTGCGCGCTGTGCTGGAGCTGGAGGTCAGCGCTGGGGCAAGATTTAGGATCTCCTCCACCTGCTCCTCCTTCGGCTGGCCCCCTGTGCTGCTCTGCTGTTCTGGGCCCTCTGCTGGGAGCAGCGTTCCAGGCACAGCTGCAGCAGGGTGCGGTTGTTCCTCAGCAGCTGGATCAGCTCTGTGGGACAGCCTTGTCCTGGGCAGCAACTGCGGGGCCTCTGGTGCTTCTGCTGCAAGGCAAAGCACAGGGATCCCGATGGAAGGGGCAGAGGGGCAGAGCAGGGCCCCTCTCTGGGCTGCCTTTGGCCTCTGAGCAAGAGAGCCAGGCCTGGCCAGGCTGCAGCAAGCAGAGCTCTGGCTGCCTCTGCCTGGGGCTGTCCCTGAGCTCAGCCCTGGCCTGATTCCCAGCCAGAGGCTCAGCTCCACTCTGCCATGGGGCCTTGGCCAAAGGGCTGCCCAAAAGGTCCAAGCCCATCATTCCTGCCTGATCCCCCATCCCTCACCCTTCTCCAGCGTCTCCAGCGCCCTCTGTAGCGATGCCATCCCAGGACAGTGCCTGTGATCAGCAGCTGCACCAGCAGGCACGTCCAGAACAGCCACGATATGTTAATGCACGAGGCGGTCGGCTCAGGGTCCCTGTCCTGCAGCTCCAGCTCCTCGAGATACAGGCCCGTGCCCGGCCCAGGATGGCTGGATGGGTCGGGATGATGGCCCAGGAGCAGCAGCAGGTAAAAGTGCAGGATCCAGGGGACCGGGTCGGCCATGGTGCTCTGGGGAAGCTGCCACCACCACACACGCTCTGGACGTCTGTCCTCGCCGAGGTCAGCCCAGGCTGTGGGGCACAGCGGTGGCTGGGGACAGTTGCCAGGCACCATGCTGCCCCAGAGGCTGTGATGTCACAGAATCCAAGCACTGGCTTGGAAGAGTTCTGGGAGATCAACTCCAGCCTCTGATCCATGGTTACCATGGCAAGCAGATCTGAGCCTGGAGTGCTATGGCCAGGCTTACTGCTACAAAGTGTAACTTCTTCGTATTGTATCAATAAGAAGGAGCTAGGTCTAGCATATGAGACAAGCACGAGGATCAAAAGAGTGGCTCTTTGCCTTTTCTTTATTGCATGGTGGTAGCAGGGCAAAAGAGGAAGCGCATCTCAGGTCTTGGCTTTTTCTAGGAAAGGGTCAGGGAGGGGATTTCTGGCTGTCTGCCAATAGGATAGGGACAGGAGGGACAGGTAAGACATTCCTTATACCTCTGGTATCAGATTACAACATCAGAGCAGCAGCAGCAAGCAGATAAGAAAGGTATATTAAAGTAGCAAGTAAGTGGGTAGACATGCAGGGAAAATATAGTAAAGTAGCAAATAGGTAGAACAGACGTGACTGAATCAGGGTGCTAGACTGCTTGAGACAAGAGGTGGAGAAAATGCCGTAAAAACACATGAAACCAATCAATAAATAGCAAGTAATATGTGAACACTGCTGACTAACCAATGGTATGTTTGCTGACCTCACGTGTTGCAACAATGTTTAAGTATAAAAGAAGAACTGTGCAACTAATAAATGAATTGGACTGCATCACATTGGTGTGTGAGTCTTTTCTCATCTGGCCATGAAGATTCTTCCCTAGCTACGGCTCGGACACAGGGCTCTTCTGGCTGAATGAGTGTAGGATCATCTGCTTTCCACTGAACTATCTGTTAATAATACAGAACTCACATTCTTCAACTTTTGCTTCAAGCTTGCTATTTCTGAAGCTGCTCATGCCACTGAGAACAATCAATTAGGTATTTTTGGAAAGTGACAGAGCTACAATTTTCTGGATCAACATCATCAATGTGAAATCCAGCTACAATCTACATAAGTGACATGGTTAGTCCTGGGGTAGGTGCCACATCACCATGCGTATGATGCCTCAAAACTCTTGAGCAGTTACAATGGAAAAGGACATTTTTCAAAGGTTTGCTTTAAAGAATGAATAGAATTTTTTGATGAGTTTAGGTTTGGTCTCATTCACACATTCATAATTTCAATTAATATTCAATCATTAATGCACATAATTTTGTTTCAGCAGCATGTGAAAACTGGTTTATTTCTTCTTTCCACTGAAGATTGCTTATTTTTAGCAAGGGGAGAAGTTATTCTCTATCAGAGATTTTTTCAAAGGGATTTAATAGTGCCTGTGTGTCTTTCTTTTGAAGACTTCCAGCTCCCCTCAAACTCCTTTGATTTCTGTTTTGCATGATGGCCAGAGGAGGATTTCAAGAAAGATGTCTGTGAGCAGCCAGCTAAAGGGGGTTCCTTACAACCAGCTGAACTCGTTTGGATTTCAATGACCCAGCTGTTGCTCCAAGCCATCCTACACTCCATCACAATGTAGAGAACTTGCAAACTTACTCACGTATTTGTCCTAAAAGACAAACCCTGTGGCCTTGTCCCCAAAGCTTCTTTTATCACCAAGTGACAGGATCCCATTTATTTCTGGCTCTTTCAATTCACTTGTTCCATTAGGATTGCCATAATTATGCTTTGGAAAATTTAGATAAATCCAATCAAGAACCTGCAGGACAGTGGAAGAGATTTTCCAGTTACTCAGCAAATCCAGTACTAGCATAATTTGCTGAGAAGCTGCTGAAAAGATGAGTCCCTCATTGAACAGTGAAGGAAACACCACACTGGCAGGGTAAAGTATTTACTTTCAGGTGGCAATAAACTGGTGGTGTTTGATGGACATTACCCTGAAAGAAGGCTGACCTTCAGCTCGATGGAGCCTGTGGGTATGTAATAGTTTTTGCAGGATTAATTTCTGGAAATATCTGCAGGAGTGTCCAGAAGTCTTTGACAGTTAAAGGGACATTTGAAATAGAAAAACATCTGGAGTTTCAAAGTGCAACTGGAATGGGATGCCCTGATTTTCCCCCCATTTTGAGGATGAACATTTGTGTTTCATTTGCTAGATTTTAACTCTGCACAATGTTATGGATAGGGCAGTTGCTTCTCTGACTCCTTGTGATCATATTTTACTTTTCTTTGCAAGATTTTCTGGTAACCCACAGTTTAAATCATTGCCTGAATAAATGAATATTTGCAGCAAGGTCAGAGTACTTGCTCTGGATTTCTCTCCCTCCTCCTCCCCTCCAATAAAACAATTAAAAATTCCTATGAATGATGTTATAGCTGTTAATAATGAAATGGGAAAATACAGACTGGGAACAACAATCATAGCTGTCCAATAGTTCTAAAAGTCCCCCAAAGAATACAAACTTTGAAAGGTTCCACCCTTTTCAACAGGGCTGGGTATTATATGCAAAGAAATCAAGCAGTGGGTCATCACCAACTGAAAGTTTACTGTATTTTATAGATATTTCCTCATGTTCATGATCTTTCTAGATTCTTTCTGTCAAACTTTGGCTGCAGAGCATACCCTCATGAGCATTGATGCTCATAATTGCTTTCCCAAGCATTAAGTACAAGAGGCTGTGCCATTTCTTAGTTTGAATGTGCCCCTATATGGGTGGCAGCAATTCTGAGGCAATGAAAATGTAACTGATGCTGATTGCTTTTATTTATGTAATAACCAATCTGTTTACACAAAGATGCTACTCTTCTGGCAGGCTTCTGAGCTCAGATCCAAAGAAGGGATGAAAATTAATATTTTCTGCACCCAAACAATCATCCAAGTTACCTATTTCTGCCTCTGAAGTATCAGCTTCTACTGCCTGTTTACAGCTGTCTTTTCTCTGTGTCAGCAAATCAGTGCTGCAGGAAGAACCATCCTTTAAAAGGCCAGATTATCCACTGACAATGTCAAATATAACTTCTCAAGTTCTAGTCAGAGCAGGAGCTGCCTGGAGAAATTCCTTTGGATAGCTAGAACTCTGTCCAGAGAGCTCCCACACCTCTGAGCTGTGAAAGTGGAAAAAAGTCATTCAGCCACCTAATTTGGAGCTGGTTGATTGTTTCCAACAATATGTATTCACTATAGATTTGCCATCTCATCTGTGAAAATAACTAGAAATCAATTTTCTGGACCACTCAAGGAACTATTACCTAAAGCCCATCAAGTGTGCACACAGGTACATCCCTGATAGTTGGTAACACCATGATTATAGTGAAATTATTATTGACAACACTGAGCTTCAGTCCCATCTCTCTTGCCACAAAGGAGATTAAATATAAAGAGCCTTTTCTTTTGCTGTGAGGGGCAGGTCATTGCTCTCAGATGCTCACAGTGACTCTGCTTGCTGCTTAACAGATGAAACTGAGAGCAAAAAAGCAGCCCTGGCTCAGTAAGAATTGTTCAGGCGCAACAGGCTGGATTTTCATGATGAAACAAACCTCCAGAAATGCCCCAGCAGCACTCTGAATCACGAAAGGAAAGCAGAGACAGTGATGTGCACACCAAGAGCTGCTTGCTTCCCTCATGATTACAAATTAGCTGAACAAAATTAGGTTTACCTATTTCTCTGTCTGCCCACATTCCGCTGTTCATTTCTCATACACAGTTCTGATACCTGGAAGGATGCCAGGTGCTGTTAAAGGAAACTCAGAGGATCGTGGCTGTTTTCTACCAGATCAGGTGTTTCAAAAATTCCACTCTTTAGATGAAAGATGCTACTGTAGAGAGAGTTTGAAACATGGTGTTTCAACCAAAGCAAACCTAACTAATTCTTAGCAATCAAGGGAAGGCCTGGCTGAGAAATGAATTGATTTTAGATCTTTTTTTCAATTCTGCAATATTTTATTCCTTTCTTCTCATTTTCCTTACTTCTATGCAGAGTTGGAAAAATATGGTGCAAGTACAGTGGAACTGATAAAGGGGCCTGGTGTCTTAAGCCTTATGGAGAAGAAACCATGGGAGAGACAGACACAGATAAATGCTCTCTGGGCAAGGAGTGACCCAGAAACATGTTGTGAAACTTTGTGGTAAGATAATGTTACCAGGCAATGTGATGTCATGAAGTGTTGTAATGAGGTATAAAGAATGATTCAGCATACCTGTGTCCATCTCTTCCAGCTGGTCTCCGGTTCCCTGTCCTTTTTCCTGTCCTGTGACCTTCCCCTGTGACCTTGTAGCCCACCTAGAGTTCCAGTATTCTGAACCTAGACCCCCCGTGTCCTTATCCCATTGGCTGCCAGCCAAAGCCACTCCCATTCCCTTTTCCTGAATTCCCCTTTCCCAGAGAGAATCTCCCTCTTTCCTGCCACACCATCGCCATGGAATAAACCTGAGACTAGAAAGAGCCTCTTTTGTATCCTTTCTGATCCATGCTGATACTATGTCTGACCTTTAGTAATTAGCATAAAGACACAAAGTATCTTAGCAATGAAGAATGTGTAACCAATGGGAAACTGTTACCAGAAATAAAACCCCACATAAGTGCCATACAAGTAAAACCCGATATAAATGCCTGGTATACTCAATAAAATTGGCTTCTGTTCCAAACTTGGATGTCCCCATCTCTCCAATCACTGATAGAAAAATCCCACCAAGACCCAACAAAGACAGGAAAACACCCCTCCATTTCCTAGGTTTGCTAAGGATGGCCTCCTCCTATCTGATTTAGCTAATAAATAATTTTACTATAGCAGCAGGACGGTTTTCTAAGAATTGTGGGATCAAAATGGAGTTGGAAGGAATCTCAAAGCTCATCTTCTTCCAGGGACACTTTCCACTGTCCCAGATTGCTCCAAGCCCTGTCCAACCTGACCTTGAACACTTCCAGGGATGAGGCAGCCACAGCCTTTCTGGGCAAAGTGAGGCAGAGCCTCACCACCCTCACAGGAAAGAATTTCTTTCTAACATGTAATCCAAATCTGTCCTTTTTCAATTTAAAACCATTGCACCTTGTCCTGCCATTAGCTGCCCATATGAAAATTCTATTTTTCTCTCTCCTTTATAAGTCTGGATTTAAACCACCCTCTGCTGTTGCTGTTGGATAAAAGGCTGACAAACATCTTTGAATATTGCAATGTGCTTCATGTCCCTTGTGGTAATGAGGGCTCTAGTCTAAATGCTCAACACAGTATCTGCCCCGGTAGAAGCAAGGGTTTTTTAAAGAATTTATTCAATGATTGTAGTTTTAGCAGTTTTCCAGGTTGCATTGAAGATTTTGGGATGGTTTCTGTTATTAAGAGATAATGTGTTTCTTGAAAGAAGTACTGTTGTTTTTTGTTTGTTTTTTTTTTTTTTTCTAGAAAGCTACTGCATGCATTTTGCATTGTGAAAGTGTTCACATGGAGAAGCACTTCATGGAACTGAGAACTAAATAAGAACTTAAGTTCCTGAACTAGCAAGAAATGATGTGCTCACCAAAACATTGCTCTGCTCTGGGCCTGGGTGAATGATAGCTCAGTCTGATAGCTGAATATTTTTTGCCATATTTTTGATATTCACTGAAATGTTCATACACTTAAGAAATATAGTTCATTCCCTTGCTATAAATTAAATATAGATGCTGCCCTGCATAGGTTAGGTTATCAGTCATATATATATATATATATATATATATATATATGTATATGTATAATGATCATCAATGATGATCATTATAGGTCCACTGGGATGACATTTTCCTATGTTTGTCTTTTTATCACATAATCTTTTCTTACTCTCCTCCACAGACAGAGCAGAGAACAGAGGACTGAGGAGAACTGTCAACTTCAGCCTGTTATAAGTACCAAATGGTTTTGGTTCTCATCATCTAGTCATCCTTTGATTGTTTAATTACTTTAGGCACTAGTGCTGTGGAAATAGTTTCTTAAATCTGCTATCCTACTAAATCTGTTTTCTTAGCACCATGTTTGTATTTGTTCTTTGCCATTTCCATTAGGCATGGTGCTTGGATATGTGATATTTGCACAAGGAGTGAGGTGGCTCAGCCTGACAAGAATTTTCTATCAATTTCCTGGCTGATTCTTTGTTTCATTTTTTAGTTTCTTTTTTAGCTTTTTAAATGTTGTTGTTTCTGCTTGTTTGTTTGTTTTTAGAGACATACGTATGGCATGAGTGCTCACTATAATAATTTTAAGGTTTGGTAACATTATCCATCGCAGCCCAAGTTTAGAAAATATTTTGCACAAAATTACAGGCCACAAGATAACCTTTCCTGGCAGGTTAATCCCTGAAAACAAAAGCCATCAAAGTTAAAAAAAAACACCCCAAAACCAAAACAACAAACTATTTCCTTCCCACCCAATACACCTTCCAAAATTAAAACAAAGCATGAATAATCTTGCAAAGGTCCATGTGTGTATTCTAACTTCTGTACATATTGGGAAGAGAAATCACTGCTGAATTCAAAACAGAGCAAAAGATATCTGTATTTTCAGCAGTACCCTTCACTTGAAATTAAACAAGAGCCCTTCACTCTTCTGTGCTCTTCTTACAGGGACATCCCATACCCTGGACTTTCTCATGATGGGACTTTTACTAGTTTCACACAAATACATAGTGATAGCAGGTTCTCTGTGTGATACATATTTTTCTATTTTTAACAAAGAAATCTGGTATATAGGGATTTTTATACAGCTGTAGGATTTGGTTTTGGGACTTAAGCATTATTCCTTATATTTAAGCTTGATTTTGACCCTTTGCATCTCTAAGGAGCTTTGGTGATATTTCTTAGTGGATACTGGACAGATTAGTAAGACATGATATATAAAAAAGTATTATTTGTGAAAACTGATTCTAGATGTATGTCCTGGAGATTCCATTTATATTCTTCCCTTAGAGACAGCATATAGAGCATAAACTATTCTTCATCAAAAAGAGTGCACTTTCATGCTACTCAAATACCGTTTTTTATGAGGTTTTATGGCCAAACTATGTAGTTGCAGTAATACTCTCTAGCTGCTTGGATACATTTCTATGTGATGATGTCAGATGCTATGACTATTTCTATAATCTGAATATTCTTTAAACTCCCAGTTTTGAACTGAAGCTGCATGAGTTATTATCTGAGAATATTCTGGATAACTCCAAAGTGCCTCTATGCCTTTTTCTTCCGTTTTCTGTCAAACAGAACCCAAACACTCATATTTGTTGCCCCTTGAAGAGCCTTTAATGCATAACATTGTGACAAGACACCCTTTCCTGACAGAATTTTTCTTGGCACTGCCTGCTTTAAAACCTGTGTTGCAGAACTCTCTTTAGTTTATAAACATGGAAACCTTTCTAATAGACTGTTTTCTCCAGTCCTGCAAAAGATCTGATGCTTTCCCTTGCACTGGGAAGGTGATCAGGTGCTTTTGTCAGTATTTGGTTTGAGCAGCAGTTCCATTTACAGACTCTGGTTTTTACTGTCTCTCCAGATGCACTGCTCAAATCAAAGTAAGGAGTGTATATATGACAATAAATACATTTGTATTTGTCACACTGCCAGGCTGGCTGTACAGCAGCTGGGTTTGGTCATAATTTGTACAGGCAAAGATCATCTCCTTCAGACCAGTTATGTGTCTTGGGATGTGCAAGAGTTCCTCCATACTTGACCCCCAAGCACTGCTTAAAAATATATATCAGAGTGGCTTTTGTTAGATTACTCCTTCTGTATCTGCCTGCTTAGATCAGGCCTTTGCAGAAGGACCTTCAGTTGTTCTGTACTGCCTGATAAACCAAGACCTTCTTCTGTCAAATTAAGTTCATTTATTGGACCTGTACTTCCTTCTGGGAGCTGTTAAGGCTCATCCACATCTTATGCCTTCTGATTTCTGTACTCTGCTGCCTGGACATGTGGCACTTTCAAAGTGGCTGCTGGGAGCTCTTAACCACTGGACTGACCACTAACTTTCCCAGACAGTTTAACACAGATGCCCAAGTTTCATTTTGCTGCCAGTGACAAATTACATTCCTTCCCCTTCCTCTTCCAGATCATGATGGATGTGCTGCTTGGACAAATCTTTGTCAGATACATCCGTGTGCCTCCATCAGTGCAGTTAGTCTTGTTTTGAGTTCAGTCACCCTTGGAAACTCCGGACAAGAAAAGATGATTTCAAATGACTGAAAACCGGTGGTGGTTTTCCAGGGAACAAACAAACAGACATTACTGCCTATTCTATCTGGATAATCAGTCTTTCATTCTGATTTTTTCTTTTGTCCTCCTCACTTTAGTGGATGACCTGAAATGACATTGTGTTATTACTTGGATTTTCCAAAGCTGTGCTCAGTGTATGTGCTGAGCTGTGCTCTGTTGTTTCACCCATTTCAGAGACAGACCATGAGCTTATTCACAGCTTAACTCTGTATCTTGTGCAATTACCTCTGCAAAGGCTAAAATATGATCATACAGAGGTGTATACATGCAAAGGTGAAACCTTTCCCCTGTATTTTATGTAAGGTCTTCCCATTTATTTAGTGCTATTATCCCACTAACACTCACTGAAAGGTGTCCTACATCTGTAGCAAAAACTAGGAACTGCAATTTCTATGACTTTATCTTCCCTACAAGGATTTTAAAGCAAAATCCTTTTCCTAATTCTGTGATGACATATGAGGTACCAAAATGCATAATTTTCCCTAAAATTTAGTAGTTTTAAGAAACAGAATAAAAGCTATTTAATAATTTCCGAGAAAAGATCAGGAAATGGGTTTAAAAGTCAACGTGGCAGTGTCTAAAGCAAATCTTAGAAGTTCCTTTAATGCAGAATAGATGTTTGCCTGGGCACATAAGAGAGTGAACATCCTTTTCTTAACCTCCTTTTGTTAAGTCTTGTTCAATCTGTTTGTTGACCTCTGACTCTCTCTAATCAAATCTTCTTTATCTACAGTGAAACAGACAAACCTACTCAGGGACTTGCCTTGAAACATGATCAATTTTCCAATCAGAAAATGGATGATTTCTTCAAATTGTACTGGGCTGGAGAAGCTAAGGACAACTATCAGGCTGGAAAAGCTTCTACAAATCCTTATGCTCAGTTATCATCACCAATGCAATGTCCAGCAAGAGCAGCTCGAGCTTGGACCTCATGAGCTTTCCAATGCAGTTCTGCTCTATTTCTGCTGCTGGGCTGAGAATGTCCTATAGCTGTGGAGATCTGCAACTGCAGTGTTTTTTTCTTCCCACTGTTTGGGAACAATTAAAGAAATCAACCGGAAGCTGCAGTTTCAGGATGATTTCAAGCTGTTATCCTTTGTAGCCCTTGCCTAGTCAGAAATACACTCAGATATTCAGTGTTTTAGTTTTGTGTGTGTACGTATGTGTATGTGTATGTGTATGTGTATATGTATATATAGATATATGCAAGTTTTGTTAAGAATACTTTCTCACCTGAATTCCAGTTTCTAAAATTCAGATTTCCTGCATAGGAATAGGTTAGAAATTATCCATTATTCAGGATTCTGAAATGACTCTTTCTGGACATTTGCTACTTCTTAGGTCAGTGTCATGAGTGCCTCCCCAGACCTTTGTTATGTTGTCTGTCACCTTCTTGTAGAATAAATATGAGATGGCTCCCCAGGCAGGGGAAGTGAAGATTTAAGAAAGATAAGATTGAGAAAGCCACATAGTTTTGTTGAAGATGCTGGGATTTTATCACTTCTTCTTCTTCATTTGCAGTTCATGAACTCATTTGCCATAAAGAGGAACTTGACAAAACTACAAGACAGTTTTCCCAATAAATATATCAGGAAATGGAAGGGAGTGTGCACTTTATTTTATTGTCAGCTTCTGTAGAATGACTGGCTATTGTCCAGAAGACAATTCCTCTGACAGCTTTTATTTTCATCCTGAATAATTTCCCATATCAAGAAAAGAAATCAAAACTTCTCATGGCAATTTATTTACATACATATCAATATCTCCTAGTACTTTATTTAATAAATTAGAACCTTTGGACTAATAATTCAATGTCGCTAGTCTTGCATTTC